>NC_091579.1:10656661-10661661 GCF_042767895.1 Penaeus vannamei
TTAGTGATAATTGCACGAATGATTTGGTATTGATAATGATATTAATACTGGTAGATAGCATTAGTATTATGGAACAACTATCATTATAACTCTTTCATGTTAATAATAAAACCGAAAACGATAATCCAAATGTTTTATTTATTGATATCCGAACCATTTCGTACCACAAAGCGAAACAAAAACAAAACTTTCCTTCCACAACAGTTACCAGGCAAGCGAGGAGACGCGTCCCAGAAGGCGGGTTCGGGGAGACAGCAGCGCGAATGGGGCCAGATAGGTCCCTTAACCCTACAGGTGTTGTCAGAGGCCCTTGGGGAACAGCACCCTCACCTGCCTACTCTCACCAATGCAAATGCGCTGGAGACTTGTGCTCATGTTACAGATCTTTCTCTCCAGTTTAAGGGTAATGCGGTCAAGGCAATGGTTTTGTGTGTATATTTGAAGGTATCTATTTCTTTCTATCTTTTGTGTGTGTGTGTGTGTGTGTGTGTGTGTGTGTGTGTGTGTGTGTGTGTGTGTGTGTGTGTGTGTGTGTGTGTGTGTGTGTGTGTGTGTGTGTGTGTGTGTGTGTGTGTGTGTGTATGTGTGTGTGTGTGTGTGTGTGTGTGTGTGTGTGTGTGTGTGTGTGTGTGTGTGTGTGTGTATGCCGGTGTGTGTGATGTGTGTGTGTGTGTGTGTATGTGTGTGTGTGTGTGTGTGTGTGTGTGTGTGTGTGTGTGTGTTTGTATGTGTGTGTGTATGTATGTGTGTATGTATGTATGTGTGTGTGTGTGTGTGTGTGTGTGTGTGTGTGTGTGTGTGTGTGTGTGTGTGTATGTGTATGTATGTATATGTGTGTATGTATGAGTTACTATATGAGTTACAGTGTTATCAAATTCTGAAATATCTACATTAGTATACCGAAATGAGCTATGGGGAAACATTCAAATTTCTTCTATTGGTAAAGTGAGTGTCGCCAGGATCTCATACGGAATGTTCGTTGTTATTAACGGCTTCCTCATATCTCTATTATCAGCATTTACCGTGAATATATTCTCAAGTACGTTCGATAGATAAGAAAAAAGTTCTTATCGCAGGTTCTGTGTCACGTAGGCATAATTCAGGTAAATATTGAAACTATGCCAAGGTGCGCACTCCAGGGAAATTTTGATTACATTTTCCATCGCACACAATTCTGAAATGAAATGAATATACGTGAATTTCGACATAGGGATGAAAACGGAATTCATTCTGTAACTTCACTCTTCAGTAACTTGCAGTTTATGATATAATGGAATTAATGTTTTGTGACATGACGATGGGAATATAGATCCGAGTAATAGTTTTCCTCTTCGTTAATTGTGTCTGACCTAGTTGGCTGTGATTTGAATAACGATGCAATATTTATAGTCACTATTTGATTATTTTACCAAGGCTAGTTTTTGTAATTTCCTTTTCCCTAGAATTATGCACTGTGAGCTTAATGAACTAAAGCATTATTTCTGTGGAATTTTGGTATGTAATGTACCTCATGTTTTATTCACTATTTTTTGTGGATCTGATAATTGATGCATAATATATTGGAACATAATACCTCATTTCTCATTAATTTAATAATTAGTAATCAAATCAGTATACATAATACCTAATTTCTCAATAATTTGATTAGTAATTAAATCATTATCAACAAAATCATTATCAATCAAACACAGAAATAATACCTCATGCGTATCCATTCCACGACCAACACCGAAGACACTGAAGACTTTAATCGCAAACATCATTCCTCATTTCTCACAGGTTTAGGCAGCCTCGATTTCATGTGGATGTTTCGCGTCCTCACCAAGCTGGAGCTAAGTAACAACAGCATCACAGTCATCCGAGGCCTTGAGAAACTTACGCGTCTGACCTGGCTCGACCTTTCGTTCAACCAGGTAAGGTCGTCTGGCTGGCTTTTCAGGTTTTTGAATTGTTGTTTTCCGTTAGAGTGTATCTTAACGGTTGATAGGCATTTTGTTGGATATCGTGGACACTTGTAATTGAGGTTGTTAAGTGTTTTATAGTGAATTGATATATATACACACGCCCGCGCACACACATACATACACACATATGTATGTATACACACACACACACACACACACACACACACACACACACACACACACACACACACACACACACACACACACACACACACACACACACACACACACACACACACACACACACACATATATATATATATATATATATATATATATATATATATTTATATATACGTATATATTTATATGTGTGTGTGTGTGTATGTATGTATGTATACATAATACATGTATATATAGATAAATATATATGCATATACATATAATATATATATATATATATATATATATATATATATATATATATATATATATATATAAATGCATATACAGTATATATAAGATCGAGTACTGAATTACACGGATGGTGTTAATAATCCGTACAATGCATCCAAACCCAACCGAACGCTTTCGAGGCAAATGGCAAAGGACATTTAATCTGAGCAAAATATCATCCCGTTCGATTCACATCCTGAAGTTTACCTGTAAACAACACCTTCGCTTTCTAAAACGTTTGTCACAGCTACACAAAATTATAAATAGTACATCGATGTGTAAATAAAACCTGTAGGTGATGAAGAATAAGTTTTTTTTCTTTTTTTGCGAAAACAATGAAGGAAAGGTCTTGCTGGGATTGTTCGGCCTCGGTCGTGTTTGTGAGTCTCTCTCTCTCTCTCTCTCTCTCTCTCTCTCTCTCTCTCTCTCTCTCTCTCTCTCTCTCTCTCTCTCTCTCTCTCTCTCTCTCTATATATATATATATATATATATATATATATATATATATATATATATAAACACACACACACACACACACACACACACACACACACACACACACACACACACACACACACACACACACACACACACACACACACACACACACACACACACACACACACACACACACACACACACACACACACACACACACACACACACACACACACACACACACACACACACACGTGTGTGTGTTTATATATATATATATATATATATATATATATATATATATATATATTCCTGCTTCTAGATTTGGAATTTATTCAGGCGACCTTGACCGGTTTCCCCTATTTCTGTTTATATATTTTCTTCATCTTTGTATCTTCAGTCTTCTTCCTACTTGTCTCCTCTCCATAACATTTGTGCTCAAATGCATACATATAAATGAAATATGCCACAACATGAACTCATAAAAGTTTTTTCATTTTATTTGTAGGTACACATTTGTCACAACAGAAACGAAATGTAAACGTTTTTATTTCGTTTTGAAGGTAGCATTTTATTTGTATTTACACCTTAATGTGTTCGTGCCCTTTCATTTTATTTGTATTTACTCCTTATTGTGTTTGGGCTTTTTCATTTTATTTGTATCTACAACTTTTTTGTTTCCTTCCATTTTATTTATATTTACACCTTATTGTGCCCTTTCATTTTATTTGTATTTACACCTTATTGTGCCCTTTCTTTTTATTTGTATTTACACCTTATTGTGCTTGTGCACATCGTCCGGTTTTAGAAAGAACTCTCCCTTTCAGATCGAACGCATAAATGGTCTGAGCGAGCTGCACGAGCTGGAGGTCCTGGCGCTGCACAACAACCAGCTGGATCGCGTCGACAGGAGATCGCTGCTTGCCCTCTCGAAACTGCAGGTCCTCACACTTGCCAACAACAGCATCTCGGATATTAAAGATGTAAGGAATCTTGAGAGTGAGAGCGTTTTAGAATTATTTTTCTAGTTTCTTTCATTTTCGAGCGCTTCCGTCGCCAGTGTAAAATCATTACTATCAATTTTAAGAATCTTTTTGTTAATGGTTATTCAATCTGTTGCTGCCTTTCCCAAAATGGCAAGAGCGCACAGACGATGGCATACTCGGATTTTCTGATCTCCATGAATTTAGATCACAAGAAATCACATACCTTTCTCATTTTATTTGTATTTACAACTGAGACCCCGACAAACCCTTTAAGAAAACCCCCTAATGTCTCCCACATAACCAACACAGGAGAGAAAACCTCATACCTTGGATAGTAGGAAATTCCCACTAAATACCAGCACGAAACAGAGAAAACCTCAGTATAACCTTTTCTCGTCGCCAAAAGGTCAGGTCACTTCGCGTACTGGAAGAACTAGCGAGCGTGACCTTAGCTGGGAACCCCATGTGTGACTCGCGATACCCGAACTTCGTCTTGGCTCACCTGCCCCGCCTGGCTTACCTGGACCAGCGACGTGTCACCCCAGCCGCCCACGCCGAGGCTGCTCTTCAGTACAAGTATGTGGTGTGATGACGGTGGTACTTATGACGATGCTTTAATTTTATTTATTTTTTCCTTCCCTCCATTTTCTTTCTTTAATCCCCAGATCGGAAGTGTCTGTCGTCGAAGCGCAAGAAGAAAAAGGGAAAGTGAAGGAAAGAGAGGCAGCTGAAGCGAGGAAATCCCAAGAGGAACACAGGAGAGCTGGAGTCCTGGCGCTCAATGACGGGTCTCTCTTCACAAGGATGTTCAGGGGCGATAAGGACATGGGCGTTCTCCTACAGCTGCAAGGGATACATCCCGTTATGACTAAGTAGGTTTTGGAAGGCGGGATGGCGGGGTGGGTGGCGGTGGGTAGGGGGGTGGGGTAAGAGGTTTGGGTGTACGTATAATGATGATGATATCCATAACCGTGATAATGATGATGATGATGATGATAGTAGAATGATAATAATTATCAGTGATAATTATAAGAATAATCATATAGATCAGTGATAATTATATTATTAATGAGAATGATAATAATAATACTAATGGTGATAATGATTATATTAATAATATAAATGATAATGTTAAAGACAAGAAAAAAAACGATAGTAATAATGATAATAGTAAATAACTACTACTAATATTAATGATAATAATAATAAGAGTGAA
>NC_091579.1:10666661-10674161 GCF_042767895.1 Penaeus vannamei
TGCATATCTTTCCATTCGTGCAGTAACGCTAAGTACTATGATTATATTCTCACTCTATTTTTTTCCTCTTTAATGACGAAATTCATACTGGAGAGAAGACGTAGGCCTATATAAATATTTTCTCTAACTCTCACTTTCTCTCCATTTTTTACAACAAAATTCATACTGGGAAAGGACGTGGTAGGACGGGCTAGGGAGGAGCTGGGTACTCTCGTTGGAAACTTCCTGGAGGAGGCCGCTGCCGAGCTCCAAGAAGGGCGCCGTCTTGCTTATACCTTCTACTGTCGTCTGAGGGAACTAACGTCTAAGGTAGAGTCTCAGTTCTGTAGCTGCGTGGTTCTTTTGCAGTTGTTACCATTAATTATCGTCTAGATTTAGATTTCTGTCGGCTAAAGTGTTCTACTGGTAATAAAGAGGGTGCTGATTATCATGTAACATCTTCATTGTTAAATTCATCAAATTCTTATTTCGACGGATGAAAATTAATTCTATTCCATAATGCCAAATATGTCATTAACGCAGATATTGAAATCGGGATGCCTTAATTACATATCTAGCAATTTAGAATGGAATCAATTATGTTCTTTCATTACAGTCCACTCATTGTTCTATCGTTTATATGAATAAAACACTGGTAAAGTTCTGTTTGTATTGAATGAAAAATGCATACACACAGTACCGTCCATAAGCATAACGATTTTATCTATTGCCTTTTCTGGATAAGCAGCATTGCGTTACAGGAAAATATACGTAGTGAATGAATGAAAAATGACAATAAAAGAATGAAAAAATATATGCGATTTCAAGTACTGTATATCCTTTCAGCGTGGTATAAATGTCATACATTTCCAGTAACTCACTATAACATGGTGATTATAATAAGAAAGGCCATTTCCCAATACATTTAATTAAAATTGATAATAGGTGTCATTATAGGCACCCAATTCAACACAAATATATATATAAAAAAAAAATGTGCATATCTTTATTTGTATTTGATATAGCATTGCTCAGGCATATAAGGAAATCATTGTGAGGCACATAGCCATATAAACATGCCTGAACTAGACACCATAAACCAGTGCTTAAGCTGATTGTTTAAAATAATCTACCGCATCAAAACCAGTACATACATGCTCTACGGTATACCTGTTTTAAACTAAAAAAGTTGATTGTCGTTACCCGTTCATTTCCACCTTGGCTCTTGCATTATTTTAAGATATAAGGTTTTAAACGCATCTTGTTTAAATTTAACGATGTAATTCCTGTATGTCCCTCAATGAAGTACCGAAGATATGGGTGACAAGTATATAACTGTGTAGTTCCGGTCTGATTTCCGTAGTACGGCTTGGTCGGGCCGACACATTAAGTTTAAAATATTGGTTTTGCTGTTTGAACCTGACTGGTGTGTCAGTATACGTCACCGCGATGAGAAAGTTTATATCTAAGATAATTGATACGAGAGAAATTTTATGGAGACAGCATGTGAATTATTTGATATAATTCCACAATGTTATTCCGTTGCCAGTAGAATGAAGTTATCGTATTCTGCTGGGTATGTTATTTTAACTCAGTCATTCACCGTTATCACATTTCAAAGCTAGATATTACAAGGGTTAGTTATCAACAGTCACTTAGCTTTTCCTTATCCAGTCAATTTTATCAAACCTTGATAAGAAACAACGTAATTGTTATTTGATGAAAGCAAAGTGGGCAGGTAAAGCAGACCAATCTTTAGACGTTTACAAATGTTTAATATAGACACGTGCAAACATTTACCACAAGACTTCTTAGCACGTCCTCAGTACAGACATATTTATAGATAAGATGAAGATAACGTCAAGAAAAATGTTGAGAAAGATAGTATACTTGACAGATGCTTAACGATAAAAGGGAAGTTGGTCATTGTTAAAGCGAGTGGAATGGTCTTCTTGTTTGTTCCGTTTTAGATAGACGCAAAACGTGGCCGGATATCCTGGTTCATTGTTGCCTTCCTCGTCCCTGTTATTTTCACCAGCTGTACTTAATTTGTTTCAATTACCTGTGTTATTGCGTAAATTAGTGTAGCTTTTTCTGAATAAAGGTAAATTTCATCGGAAAACATCAAGTGAATAGAGAACGGTGAAAAAAGTACATGAAAATATAGTAGAAGAAACAAAATTAATCTCGTGAACTAAAAGTCAACTTATTAAATTATTTCAACATGAGGATGAATAGAAACACCAGAGTTCAGTACGTGATTTTCATTAAGTTAAAATTTACACACTTTTGCTCAATTTGATATATATCTATGTATCTTTGTCATAATGTTCAGACCTGTGTTTTTCTGCGTTTGTCTGATTAAACGTGTCAAGTTTCACCTGTTTTCGCTAAAATTTGAGTCAGCATGGTTATATTATTGTTGTTATTATTATTATTATTATTATTATTATTAGCGTTATCATCATAATCACGATAATTATTACTGTTGTTTTGTTGCTGTTGAAGTTGTTTAATTGTTGAAATTGTTATGTTCTTGTTATTATTATTATTGTCATTATTGTAATTATTATCATTGCGGTTATAATAATAATTATTAGTAGTAATAGTTGTAGTAGTAGTATGATCATCATAACCATAATTATCAACTCAATTATCAATTATGATAATCATTTTTCTGATTGACTTCATGAGGTCGTCGAGAGCGGCGGCGTGAGCTCCGGAGAGGCGGACCCGAGGGCAGCCAAGGTGTTCGAGGGCGGAGACACCCTGACGGCGGCGCTGGCGGGGATCCACGACCGTCACTTGGCCCTCATCGATGCGAGGGAAAGCGACCTGCAAGACCACCTTCACCAGTGGCTCACAGACACTTTGAATCAAATTGAGAAGTAAGTGCCGTGGTGAAGAAGGGGGTCGCGTTCCATGTTCCGAATCATGTTTCGAACATTTTCGAACACACTACACCCGCGCACACGCGTAAGCACAAGCATACACGCATGCACACGCACACGCATACGCATACGCACACACGCACATGCACACACGCACAGAGGGCCCGAAGGACCCCGGTACAGACACTATGGAGAAACAAAATTAATGCCGTTAATGGATATGCAAATTCCAGGCCTCACCCACTCTCCGTCCATCAGGAGGACCCTAATGCCATCACGGTATTAATTTAATTGCTGGGAGAGCGCGGACCCCTTGAGCACCCCACCCTTTTTGTTTGTTTATTCTCAGACAAAATAAACAAGCAGCTGTCATATTCACGCTAGACTGCCGGGCTCAGGGAAAGTTGAAGCCCCCTCCCTTCCCCCATGCTTGGTCCATGCAAACACGCACGCACACGCACGCACACGCACGCACGCACGCACGCACGCACGCACGCACGCACCCACCCACCCACCCACCCACCCACCCACACACACACACACACACACACACACACACACACACACACACACACACACACACACACACACACACACACACACACACACACACACACACACACACACTCATCTAACTATTAACGTTTCAGAATACATGCCTATTACTTTAGGACGCTGTTATTATGTGGTATGTATGTCCTTTACTACAGTGTCCCAAGATGGATACTAATGTCTCAATATCATGTGAAATCATCTCTTGTGAAACGACACTTTATATGGAATCCAGTTATTATTACACCAGGGTCCAAGTGCAAATATTGCAATACATGAATGAATGCCGCACAAATCACTCAAGACAGACTTCGAAATCAGAAATAAATGAATATATAAACATGCAGACGACAATAAAGATAATTGGATGAAGGGGGAAATGATGAACAATATACCGATACTCAGTGCTATACGAACAAAACAAAAAGAAAAACCGGGAAATTAAGAGAAGGAAAAGTAGGAATTGTACCTACACCATTATACGGTTGTAACAGTATTCTGCGCATTCTAAAATCACATTGGCGTAACATTCATTTACCCTCGACGTAGCTCCGACAACATGTACTCCATTCACTCTCTCCTTGTGTAGTAAGAACATTAGGCGGTTTGCCCTACGGAAAAAATGCAAATGTAAATGCAGGGAGTGAATGAGTTTGTGTACCGCGAAATATAATGCAGTGGAGACAAAGTTTGGGGAGAGAAAGGCAACAGGAAGTTAATTTACGTGGGGTTGGGTGGACGCGAGACACCGGCGTGTGTTTTGTCGTCTTTTCGTAACGGAATCGGACAAGGGGAAAATAAGATAGAATGTAGGAAGGAGAGGAAGAAATGTAACAGCTTCGGGTTTGAAGGGAATCGTGTAAGACTTGTTAAAGTATACGCAATTGTATTTGTATGTATTTTTTACTTTATCGCAACAATGCATAGTATTGTCTTGCTGTATGTATACGTCCTTGGATTTTTAATTGCTTGTTATTTTTAGTTCCTGTCGTCAAGTGCAATGTTAAGGTGGTTTCTAAAAATAGCTTTTATTGATGCTATACGCACAATACATTTTATTTTATGATTGTAACTCTATTTCTAAGAACAAATTCATTATTTTATTTATTTATTTATATATGTACATATATACATACATATATGCATTTATATCCATACATATATGCATAGATATCCATACATATATGCATATATATATATATACACATATATATACATATATATATATATATATATATATATATATATATATGCAAATACATACATACATATATATATATACAAATACATATATATATATATATATATATATATATATATATATATATATATATATATATGATTTTACTCTCCGGGTACAGATTATCTAATCACTAAGCAAGTGGCAATTTCCTCTCAATTGCGGAAGTGCGATAAAGAACCACACACACACACACACACACACACACACACACACACACACACACACACACACACACACACACACACACACACACACACACATTGTAGTGTAAATGACTGTATTTTATATTCTATCTATATATTTTTTTATTCTCTGTGTTCTTTTTATCACTTGCAATAGCTTGTATTTCCCTACTCATTATACTTTATACTTATGAATGCATTAAAGTTACAGAATCAGGCGCGCAACTAGGAATTTTAGAGGGCAGGGGCCGCTTCCAGGCCACAAAAAGGGCACAATATGAATTTTATTTATAGGGGATATAGCCTGAATTATGTTCTTCAGATTTAAAAACGGAAGAAATGTTACAAGAATTTTAATGATAATAATTATTTGCACTGAACCAAACAAAAATACAATAAACAGTCTCATCGCCATTCCAAGATCAAGAGAAAGAAAGTGCCCTAGAAAAGGGGCACTTCCCCCCCCACCCCCCACCACGTAGTTGCGCGCCTGAGAATGTATACGTGAAAAAGATAGCGACGACCAGAAATTACAATGATCAGAAATGCCTATCATGCGATCAGACATGAGAGGAATATATTATAAATGTACACTATGTATGTAGATCATTATATTTACAAATATTGACTGTATAAATTTATTACGATATATGTATATATATTTTTTCATATATATGTGTGTATGTGTATACACGTAGACCTATAAAGATATATGATCATTATTGTTATTTACATTTTAACATTTTATTTATGTTTTATTCAAATTGATATCATATTTACAGAGATTATAACGGAAATAGAATCAATTTTACTGTAAACATATAAATTGAATTTCAGTTGAAATAATTCGTAATTTTCATTTGTTGATCATCACCTAAAAACGTGACCTTATCAGCCAGTGGGCTAGGCCTAGCTCGGCATAAGGTCAAATGATCACTAGATTGGATACATAAATTATTTACATCGCCTGTACCTAAAACAGTAACGACTCGTCGTGATAGCCCTAGTATATTTATCATCCGCATACCACCTACACTAGTTTGTTTACATGAGTTTGTGTACATGGTCATACCAATGGTTTTGGGTATTGCTTTTGATGTCTAGCGGCCGGTTTGTTGAAATTGTGAGAGGCCCTTCCCAGTGAATCTTAATTATACGGTCATACATGTACACAAAAATGAATGCATATCTAGGAGTTTAGACATGCATATATCTACTGGATAGATAGAAAGATAAATCTACATCTATCAGATAGATAAACATATGCATGTATCTTTGTGTGATTGCAAGTCCCTATTTATGAATATTCATTGGGTCGGTCCTCGCACATGTTAACACAGTGACCGATTGTATATTGTTTACTTGCCTTCATATTGTTTACATCGTTGTTAGTTCATCATGAAAACGTTTCGTCATTTTCCTTTTGTTGTATAGTGTCTATATTGAAAGTTAGTAGAGACTCCTTCCTTACAAACTCTCACAGTATATACAATTTCTCTTTATGAAATGATACACTTCAGCATTTGTTTTTAAAAGCAGTATTAGAGAGTCCTTGAGAAACAGAATTTTTTGTCTCTATAAGGCTATTGTGTTTGCTAATGAATTTCCTTCTTTTGTTATTATCGTCATTTGCAATTTTTCTTTTTGTGACCCGTTTATAAACACCAGGAAACGTCATATTCCTGTTTTCGCTGGCTAGGTCATTGAAAAAAAGCTTCAAAAAATTACATGATTGAATTGGGTAAAACGCAGTAGAATATTATAATGACATAAAATAATGACGATGATGACGCTGATGTGATGCTGTTGCTGATGACAGTGAATAGTAAAAACTGGTAGTTGCAATAATAAGAGATAATGATAGAGAGAAATTGTAATAGTAAGAATGATGGTAATACTATCACTGCTGCTACTACTACTGCTAATAAAACTGTAATACCAAGTAGATACTCGACAACATGTAAACAACGCATTAATTTAATTCAGATAGTATGAATCAGCTGACGAATTTTGTCATCATCGTGTACCTAGAATCTAGGAATATCGACTGCGAGAAAATAAGTCAGACTCCCGTGAATTCTATCAACGAAGCTCTCATTCCTGAAATTAATTAATTTCCTTGCTTGACTTCCCTTTTCGCAGGATTGAGTGGGCGAGACATCGCAGTCGAGTGGAGGAAATTACGACCCTCACGGCGAGACAGAGACAGCTTGTGTACGACGCCATGCCGCTTCTGCATGACTAACAGGTAGGGGCATTCGTGAATTTCCTTGAGCAGAGAGAGGAAGGGAGAGGGGAGGTAGGGAGCGTGTGAGAGAGACAGACAGACAGACAGACAGACAGACAGACAGACAACGAGAAAGTAGGGAGAGAGAAAGAAAATAAGAGAGAAGGAGGCGAGAGAGAGAAAAGGGAGGCGAGGGAGAGAAAAGAGAGGCGCAAGAGAGAGAGAGAAAAGAGAGGCGTAAGAGAGAGAGAAAAGAGAGGCACAAGAGAGAGAGAGAAAAGAGAGGCGCAAGAGAGAGAGAAAAGAGAGGCGCAAGAGAGAGAGAGAAAAGACAGGCGCAAGAGAGAAAGAAAAAAGAGGCGCAAGAGAGAGAGAGAAAAGAAAGGCGCAAGAGAGAGAGAGAGAAAAGAGAGGCGCAAGAGAGAG
>NC_091579.1:10684161-10699161 GCF_042767895.1 Penaeus vannamei
TTAAAATAGAATATAATGCCAGTTCAATGAGGTTTTTTGTATCCAAGAAATTAGTGTTCATGGCACAGGTGTCAAATATGTGGCCTGAGTCATATTTGCTGTTTGTCTTATAATCGGCCATTTTAGATCGTTAACTAACCAGTCCTCTGTCTTTTAAGACTATCACTTACACTCTTACTGTTTTTTTAATTACTTTTGTTCTATTACTGTGTTTTTGCATTGAATGACATAGCCTTCTATGCTTTCACATCTACCATATGGCAATATTTTCATGTCGACTCATGATTATCACACCCGTATACAAAATACTATGGTGATATGTGGCCCCCTGGGGTAAATGAGTTTGACAGCCCTGGTTTATGGTTATGATTGTTATTAGAATGTTATCATGGAACCTGTTATTGTTATTTATGTTTTACTCAAATACGTATTTAGAAACATTTTGTAGAGATTTAGAAAATGATGCTTGTATTTAGACCTGTTTTCTTAAGAAGTCTTGTATTGATTTAGTTGTTGAAAAAAAAGAATTAATGTTATATGTTTTTTCCTATTTAGATATTGTAAAAGAAAAAATCATCTTAAAATATTTTAGCTGGGATGAATTTCCTGGTTATTTGCTGATTTCAAAATTGAATTAACTAGCTTACACTTTTGATAGTACAAGTACTAAATTTAGAAATGGAAAATAGATGAAAGAGTTTGTGATAGAAAGGGGAAATTCAGTAGATACTTCAACCACCTCAGGTCCCAAGAACGAGCCACCACCGGCAGTACAAGAGAAAGTCTTGTCACTTATCCAGTCCTGGGCTGATGCTTTCCGTCACCAGCCTGAGCTTGCGGGAGTTAGTCAGGTGAGAAATATTCTCATGCAAAAGATTTTGGTGAAATTTTGTTTCTTTTTGATTTATGTAGACTGGTTGTGTTACATTGTTTCTAATTTTTGTTCAACTGTAATGTAATGAATGGTTAACTAGATATGCTCCAGCAGAGAGGTTTTTGTTTTTATGTTATATTTATTTATGGATATTATTCTGTATATGCTCTTATTGATTGTTATGTAGATATTTTTTTTTTTTTTTTTTTAATTCAGTATTACAGGTGATTATAAGTATATAGCTTTGTTAAAGGTTAAAGTTAATTGAGTTAATCAAGTAAACGACAAGTTCCTCAGCTAGTCCATGTTCCCTGTAGACCTGATAATACTCAGATTTTCAGAGTTCATTAATGGTAAGTATGTTCTTAGGAGTTTAGAGAAGTTGTCAACTCACACAAGTAAAAGATTCTCATGTGATGAGATGCCAAGCAGCATATAAAAGGTTATGAACCTCTCATATTGATACTGGTGGGCAAAAGTGATACACTTTTAACCCACTAACGGTGGTATATTTTGAAGCTGAAAATCTGGAATCTGTCCAAGCGCCGGCCGCGGACCATGACATATTTGGAGCATGAGCTCTGATCCCATGTCAAACTGGTGGGACGCCCAGTAATGTTTATTTTTCCGGGTATCTCATATGTGGGACACCCATCATAAATGGGTTAAGAAGACTGATCACATGAATTGAATAGAACATGATATGAGACGTGGTGCCTGTGATACCCGCAGCCTCCAGCCCTAGCGAGGGCGCAGCCGTGCGGAGGGAGAGTGGTCAGCAGGTTAGCTACTGGCGAACGGATGAGTGAGAGGTCAAGTTGAGTTGTCCTTATATCTGATCCTGGCAGGCACAAGCGGTGGCTGTCCACGTGGGGCGTATATTTAGAATCGCTCCATGAGGAGTCACAAGCCTCATAGTGAACACATGCAAATCAGCATGGTCTGTGAGACTGCATGATCATGGAGTATGCTATATCCCACATGGGATGTATATTTAGAATTGCGCCATGAGGGGTCACAATCCTCATGGCAAACACATGCAAACCAGCGTGGTCTGTTAGATAGCTAACAAGTGGTCTGTGAGATTGCATGATTATGCAGTGTGCTGTTCAGAAAAGCAACAAAGTTTAGGAGTATTTAGTAGGCAATGGGTGGAAGAGGAAGGTGTGTAGGAAACCATGGATAGGCAATGAGGTAAGGGAGGGGAAAACGATTTCTTTAGCTTGTGCTGGGAGGAAGAGAGGCATAAGAGGTAGGAAGATGAGGCAGGTGGGGTGGGGTTGGGTTGGGAGGGGGAGAGTGGAGTAGGGTGGGATGGGCAGAGTAATCCTGCCAGATGCTAATAAAGAGGCCTGAATAGGACTAACTAAAGGATTAAGATAATCCACAAACAATAAAGAAGTATTTGCAAATATACTGGTAGTAAAGTTGAATATCTTTGCAGGTGTATGCTGACCTGAAGCACAAAGGTGTGGAGTTCCCCATGACCAATCTTGACACCATGGCACCCATCCTGACTCCACAGCGGGTATGTTGTTTTTGCTTTTTTCCCTTGTGCTTGAATAAAAAAAATGATCTATTAATTTTTGTTATTTCTGTTCTTCCTTTTCCTTTTCTAATGCTTCTTCTTTTCTCTGTCCACCTAAAAATCAGAAAATGTAGAATGTGCTGAGTGTGTCATTTTCTGGTTATTTGTTATTGTGACTGTTGTTGTATGTATTACTTTCTATTTTTTCTTTAGACGGTAGCAGCTCCAGAACCTCGTCCTCCTCGTGTGCCCACTGGAGTACCCACTTCCCCTCGACGTCAAGCAGCCCACCAGCCTCCACCTCCTCAAGCTGCACCTGTCACCCTAACAGCAGAACAACGAGCCAAGCTGCACAGCGAACTAGATGTCGTGGAGTCAAATGCAAAAGTTTTAGCTGAGATGTTGTCTGAACTTTCACCAGGCAAGGAGCACCAGGATGATGCTCAGCTGCTGCAGGTGAATTTAAAGGATTGATAGACACAAATCATTTGTTATAGAATATTCTGTTTCATTATAATTGTTCTTAAAAGTTGAACTTGTATTAGTGAACAGTTGACATTTATATTTTTGTTGAGATGAATCATTACACTCTATTCTTAATTCACTTGTTTTGTATTCTGAAGGAATTACATGCAACCTGCCGAGCAATGCAGCAACGTGTGGTAGAACTTGTTGGTCGTGTGAATGATGACCTCCTCACAGCTGACTTACTGCGTATAAATGACAACCTTAATAATCTTTTCCTAAGGTTTGAGACTTGTATTTGTATCTACAAAAATATCAGTTGTGAGAGTTCTTACTAAATTTTTTTTGAATTAATATTTTATGCAATATTTTTATTGAGTTAATTTTTTTTAACGGAATATAGATAGATACATTCATTAGTTATAATTAGTTTAATATGTCTAACTATGTAAGGAAAACAACAATTGTTAGTAGTTTCCAAATGCTGTTGGTTTCCTTTTGAAACTATAAGGATGATTTTCTGTGGATCAATCAGTTATCTGTGCAATTGTAGATTTTTGTTGTTACAGAAGTATTAAATGAAATTTAATATTTTCATACAGTATTGCATTCTTCCTGAGTATTGCTTAAAAAAAAATTCTTCCTTTCCTTTTCTTTTCCTTGTTTTTTGTGTCCTCTGTCTATCTTCTCATTCTTTTATCATCTGTCCTTTCTATCTTTCCTATACATACTTGCTTTTGATACCTGCCTTTGCCAAGAGAAGTTTGCATTATTTATTCATTAATCAAGTAAACTCACAATCTCTTACTCATTAATATTCGTCTTTGCAACTCTGCTGAATTCACACAGATATGACCGTCACATGAGCAAGGTGAAGGGCATTAGCAGTCCCACGAGATCCCCCCAGCAGGTCCCCCCTACGCAGCAGCCCCCCCAGATTCCACCCCCGCAGCGAGCTCCACAAGCGGAGGTGTCCTTGATTGATCTGGCTGACGAACCTCCCTCGGCCCAGCTAGCCGGTCTTAGTAAGTTTCCTTTTTGTTCCCTCATCTTCTCTTCTTTTTCCGCTGCCACTGCCACTAACACTACTATCTCCTCCTCCTCTTCTTCTTCTTCCTCTTTTTCTTCCTCTTGCTCATCTATCTCTTCCTCCTCTTCCTCCCCCTCCTCCTCTTCCTCCTCTTCCTCCTCTTCCTCCTCTTCCTCTTCCTCCCCTTCCTCCTCCTCTTCCTTCTCCTTTATCTCATTCTCCTTTTCATTTTCCTCCTCTTCCTCCTCCTCATCCTGTTCCTCCTCCTCCTCCACCTTCTCTTATTTTTATTTTTATGCTTATTTTTTGTCTTAGATTGTTTCTTTTGATTATTGTTATGATAATTATCATTTTCTTAGACTTATAAATAAAAAAAAATGCTTTATTATGATTAACATGCATGGATAAACATTTTTATTGGATTTTGTAGAAAGGAAAATGTCTATATGTTGTAATGTGAGAGTGTTTTTATGTTAAAAAATTAAAAGAAAGGTAGCACTACTCTGTAAAATCATATTTGGTAGCTGCTTCTGCTTCTTCTTCTTCTGCTTCTTCTTCTTCTTCTTCTTCTTTTTCTTCTTCCTCCTCCTCCTCCTCCTCCTCCTCCTCCTCCTCCTCCTCCTCCTCCTCCTCCTCCTCCTCCTCCTCCTCCTCCCTTTTTGCCATCATTTTTAATGAAATTTTTTCAAAGAAAATATATAAAAACAACATTTTGCATAACTTATTGCACATATTTACAGAAGTGAAAAAGGGGGAAAACCAAATGACATGACATTTAGGCAGTGAGGGTATGGTGTCAGGTACCAGAGTAGAAAAATAATTATTTATGCAATTTAATCAATGTTGTTATAATTACCAGAAGTAAAAAAATATCAGTATTTTATGAATTATAGCAAGCTGACCCATATAAATAAGCATGAGCATACTTTAGGAAAAAGTCAATTTTGCTTTTGCTTTTTGCAGAGGTGCTTCCAATCTTTTTAAGTACCTTGAGTACTTAAAAAAAGATAGAATGATCCCTTTTGACCTGTTGAAAAAGATCATGGGTGCAGGATCCTGAGGTGTCTAGTTTTGTTTATAGCCTCTTTTTATGTATTGCAACTTGGAATAAACTTAATTTTTAACATTAGTAAGAAAGCATTTAGTAGGAAGACATGTTGATAAGTTAATTTTTGATAGGAAGATGTATAGGCTTTTGTTACTTTTAATTTATCCTGGCTACACATCATCATATTAGTCTGATCTTTGTTATTACCTAAGTGTTCTAGGAACAAGTCTGGGCACTCTTCTGCAGTATGCTGGAAAAGTCATTGCAGGCAATGATGGTCAAGGAAGATTTCAATTTTGCCACTTGCTTATCTTCAGAGGGATAGAGGATGAAATATGGTGGGATTTTCATTTTTTTGTGTTTAAAATTCAGATTGTAGGATATAAAATACTTGTGCTTCCTCTCCTTTCAGCTGTTGGAAGCTCTCCTAAAGTGAAGAAAAATGAAGATGCAGACTTTGATATGTTTGCACAGTCACGAACTGCAACTTATGAAAATGCAAAAGTCAGGTAACTTTTTTTTCTCTATTCTTTTTTTACATCTAAGTTGTATTAGTAATAAAGTTTATTATTATTCAAGACTGTTCTGTTTGAGAATTGTTATTGACTACTGAAAATATATTTTTGTTGGTAATAGAATGAAATATGAAATGTAAATCAAGATTTAGTCCTTGCTATTTATTATTTGTTATAAAGTTTTTTAAATTCAAGCAATTACCACCTTTATTTACAGAATGAAAGAGCTTTTACATTTTTTTAAGTTGTAATGACATAGCAAAGGCTCTATGATTTTAAATCAATTGAATGATTCTTGTGATTAAGAGGATGAAGAAGAGAACATTTTTGAACGTGGGAAAGATGGCAAAATCTATACACAACGGTGTTAATTATGTATGGGTAACTCTTGTTGTAATTCACACAGCGGCAGCAGCTACCAGGATAATGCTGATGTGGACGTAAGTGGTGCCTCACTTGCCCGCACAGCACAGCTTAGACACAATCCGGTAAGTGCCTGTTTTACAGAAACAAGCATGCCTCATAATTGCTACAGTGTGCTGTTGTGTCATGATGCTCGTAGTACTATGAAGATATCTCACTGCCAGGAAACACATGATAACACATGATGTTACTCAACATTTGATTTTATTAACAAGAAAATATGTGTTGGCAAGTGAGGTTCAGTTAGCACTATGTTGTAGTTTTTATGTAGTGCTTTTCTGTGTTGTATTTTTTTTCTTATTTTTTTTTCTTTATCAGTCCATATTAGTTGATTTTCTGTTGAGTTACTTAGTATTAGTTTTATTTTGAATGTGAGAGGTATACATCAAGGAATTGTTAGACAAGAAAGATAGAAAAAAAAAGATAGAAACAACTTAATATATGGTTAGTACATACACAAACAAAAAAATCTGGAGGAGAGATCATGTGAAGAATTTTGAAAGGATGATATTTTACTTAATAATGTCTTGCCATGGTAGATATATTAGTTGTTAGATATGTACAATACAGTTGTTTACACTATGAAGAGAGAGAGAGTTCCTTGATGTATAACCTTTATATTTATGAAATATCTGTTTTGTTTTGTGCTAAGCAGTTTTGTTTCATGTGATGCAACCATAATCCAGATGTTTAATGTACTTCCTCTGGTTTGCAGTTGTTATTTTGGATGGATTATTGTGCACCATTTATATTTTATATTACACACCCAGTTTAATAATGAGTTTGGGGTCTTGTTAAGGTAATACTAGGCATGTTTAAGTTGACTTAAGAATTATCACCATCAAAAACAGGGGTAATAACTTCCTCCCCTTCCCCTTCCCTGATCTCCCCCATATTCCGTGACTTATTTGTTTTCTTTGTTTTTTTTCTTCGTCTTTTTTTATTATTGTTTCCCGACACTGTGGCTGAGCAGCAGGAGCTGTGGGTAAGAATGACCGTGAAATGTGTGCCTCACTAACATTTTCCATTGCACATTTTCTCGTCCTGGTTCATGATTTAGAAAAATTATTTTGGTTTTTATCTTTATAATTTTTCTTTTTTGATAATTTTTTTTTTCTACTTAGATGTGTTGGATCATGTAGAATCTTTCTGGCTGAGTATTTACTGATTTATGATTACTAATTCTGTTGAGACTTGCATCTTGCCAGGACAGGAAGAAATGCAATAAATGTTGGTTATAAATCACATGAGGTTGGCATAAGAAAGTGTCACAGAAATGCAACGTCTGTTTCAAGGTTAAAAAGTGATTTTGCAGTGAATGGGATACATTAACAAAGAAATTTATCTAGTGTTCCATATATTATATACTAGGGTATTGCAAAAGGGAAACCTTCCCTACAGATAGCTAAAGTTATTTGTGGAATAGGACTTGCATAGAGTAAGAAAATTTGGAATAAACGGAAGACTTGCCACAAAAGGTAAAGTAGTTGAAAGGTTGATATTTCAAGGACAAATCCAATAGAAAGTCAGCTGATTGATTTTGTTTCCTCTTCTGTGCCAGGAAAAGATTTGTTTAAGGTGATGACAATTTCTATAATGCTAAAGATTATAGAAATTGTTGAGGGAGATAAAGCAAGCACAAGAAAATGTAAAACTTTAGAAGGTGGGATAATTTATAGTTTGTTTTTTGTGCTGTTATATAAGCTCACTAAATATGGTAGAGAAAATAAGGGGACTGAAAGAAGAGAGAATCAGGAGAGAAAAGTAAATAAATGGACAAAGGTCAGTCTTTGCAAGATAGCTATGATTTAAATGATACCTCGAAAATGATAACATACTTTCCCTTCATTTTGGACGTGTAAAGACAGTATAACACTTATTCAGCTTGTTTTACTGTTTTCCAGTAGTCAGGTGTTAAATGTATCCCTTCACTTTAAGTCATTTTTAAGTAAAGTATGATATTCTTTCTTTGATTGAATTTGCATTATTTTTTATTGCTGTGTCTTAATTTGAAAGAAGATATTGCTGATTATGCCTGCCAGTGATACCTTGTTTAGCATGATCACAAAGCTTTTTTGTGTATGCTATATGACTTTGAAGCACTGCTTTTCTCTTACTAGAAATGTTTATAGTAATTTTCTTATTCTCAACTTTGTGTGAGTACGTATCCATATTCAGTATTGTACTTATATTTGTGTTCGTACACTTGTGTGCGCACACATATGCACCCACACACACACTCTCACACTCACACACTCACACTCACATTCACATTCACATTCACATTTACACTCACTCTCGCTCACTCACACACACTCACGCACACACACATGCGTACACCCACACACGCGTACACCCACACACGCGTACACCCACACACGCGTACACCCACACTCGCGTACATCCCTACACGCGTACATCCCTACACGCGTACATCCCTACACGCGTACACCCACACGCGTACACCCACACACGCGTACACCCACACACACGTACACCCACACACACGAACACCCACACACGTACACCCCCCCCCTCACACACACATACACACGCACACATACACACAGACATGCACATACACAATCACACATGCACATACACAATCACACATGCACATACGCAATCACACATGCACATACGCAATCACACATGCACACACGCAATCACACATGCACACACACACGCACACACTCACACGCACACACTCACACGCACACACTTACACGCACACACTCACACTCACACGCACACACACACACACACACACACACACACACACACACACACACACACACACACACACACACACACACACACACACACACACACACACACACACACACACACACACATATTTATGTATGGATGGAGTAAAACTTTCTTTGCAGGTAAAAGATGTAACCCTTTTTATTGTCAGCCAGATGTAATAGGCTTATTTAATCATATTGCTGACATACTAAACAGTTTTGTTATCAAGATGCATGACTTGTATAAGGTATATGATGTACTGTTAACAGTCATATATGTAGTTTGGTACTAGTTATATTTTTGATAGTTTTTTTTTGAGATGTAAGAAGATAACATAGATTTAGAGATAGATTAATATATTGTTGTCTTAGGTTTATGATGGAACTTAGAGAAAGTAATTGATTTAGGTTATATTGACATAAGAGCATGGTATCTTGATTTGTAACATGTAGAAATTATGATTAGTTGTACTGTACAGTATTTTTATTGGATCATTGTTATTAGAACAATATTTTAAAGTATTGGGTCATCCTATCCTTTGTTCAGTTAGTTTGATTCTTTCTTATTTTGTTTTCATATCTGATTTCTCTTGGTGTCAATTTGCATAATATTAATTTGATTTGCTGTTTTGATTTTCTTGTATTCCTTAGATATTTTAAAGTTTGAGGAAACAGTCTTTAATAATTTATTTTTCATTAAACTTTTATCCAAGTATATATTATGATTATTCCACATGATTGTTGAATGTGTAACTAAACCAGAGTTGGGGGATAGGAAGGAAGTGACATCTCGCCAGATATCAGAATAGTGATATAAACATTTTTGTTTTTGTCTTTTTTCTATGTTTTTGATGTATCAGGGATAAAAAAAAAAAGGTTTTGATGTTTAAAGAAGGTAGAGGTGTCATCTTCCCTCCTCCCTCACCTCTCTTCTCTCCTCTCGTCTCTTCTCTTCACTTGTTTCCTCTCCTCTTGCCCTCTCTCTCTTCACCTCTCCTCTTGTTTCTTGACCCCTCCCCTCCTCTCACCTCATTTCCCTTTTTCTCCTTTTCTTTCACCTTTTCCCTTTCTCTCTTCTTATTTCTTTATTTGTCTCTCTCTCCCTTCCTCTTTTCTCCCTCTCCTCTTCTCTCTTTCTCCCTTCTCTTTTCATTCTTCACTTTCTCTATCCTTCTCTTCCCATTTTTATTTTGTTTTGTATAGATTATATAGAAACTGTAGTTTATTGATATTGATTGAGTGATTAATGGATACCCCCCCCCCCCCTATTTTGAAAGTGTTATCTAGTACCCATATTTTTGTTATAGTTGCAGGGTCCATAGTCTGGTCAGTCAGTATTGTTGTCAACAAATACGATTGGAAACAATGTATTGACATCATTATGATAGGCTTGAGGGTGTAAGGATATAATGTGTCTTAGGTTTTTTATTAGCATGAGCAAGAGAGGAATAGGCTCTAGGAATTCAGAATTTCATGTGATCAATTAATGATATAATATATGTGAATGAATTATACTGGTGTGCCTTGAACACGTTTCCTTTGCATTTCGCTGTTGCACGTCACAGCTTTCAAATGTTGCACAGATCTTTGCTCTCCTGTTTTATACACCCACTTTTGCATTTCATATATTTAGAGATTTTATTCAGTACTTTCTTGTTGACTCTATTTGTGTGTATTGTTATACATACTGGTATTACAGAAATTTTGATGGTAGTTATATAGATACACACATATCCTCTGTGTGTGTGTGTGTGTGTGTGTGTGTGTGTGTGTGTGTGTGTGTGTGTGTGTGTGTGTGTGTGTGTGTGTGTGTGTGTGAGAGAGAGCGTGAGAGAGAGAGAGAGAGAGAGAGAGAGAGAGAAAGAGAGAGAGAGAGAGAGAGAGAGAGAGAGAGAGAGAGAGAGGGAGGGAGGGAGAGAGAGAGATGCATTTTGTGATGAATGGTAAATAAAACTTGATGATATGATCAGATTTGAAAAAGTTTAGTCATCAGATTTCATTTAGAACTTTTAGTTATTACAGTAGCATTAATATTGGTTTGAATCATCCAAAATTTTCAGTCAGAAATATATTTATTCACTATAGGGAATCATACAAACAATAATTTCTTTTTATTTATGGATGCCTGAGGGGATTACATGGCTTATTACTCAATACTCGAAATGCGTAGAGTGATGGAAAAAGTCCCTAGTTGTATATTTTGTAGACAGACAAGCAAATGATATAGCATTTGATGTTGATTTGCAAGTTTGTTTTTTTAGAGACAGGCTTAACTGGGCCTTAGTGGAGCTCCCATCAAATTGGATGTAAACCAGGGCCAATTCAATCTTACTGAGCCAATCCTGAACCTAGATTTTCCCTCCTGTATTGTATCCTTCTCTCTCCTGTTTTCTCACCCCCCCCCCTTTTCTCAAATTTTCTTTCCTTTATTCTGTACTTGCCTTTCCTTTTATTTCTTGTTTTTCCTTTCTTCTCCTGTCCTCTGCTCGTATCCTTCCTCTCTTCATTTCTTATGTTTTCTTGTCCTCCCTTTTCCTATGCCCTTATACCCCTATTTCATTTCCCCCTTACCCCTTCTCCCCCTTATCCCTGCCTCTCTGTTTTATTGACTAAGTATAACAGAACACAGTTTTCCTACCTGTAGCTGGATGTCTTCAATTTTTCCAGATTAATGCAGTTCTCCTTAACACAAAAATAGTTAAGAAGCTCTATGCTGTTTTCTGAAACTTAGCTAATGTGATGTTTTTGTGGATGTATGTTTTCCAGCAACAGAAAGACAGTGACTTTGACGCGATAGAAGCCTGGCTAAATGAAAATGTAAGTAGATTTCAATGTGCAAGGAGCAAGGTGTTAATACAGCTTGTGTTAGGTGTAGTTTGACCATTAATAGGTATCTGGAGTAGTGTTATTATCCTTTTTCATGAAAGTTTTGTTCAACTATTGTTTCACCTCAGAAAAAAAAATGGAAAACTGGATATGTAATGCTATGGTATTATGTATGCAGTGTGAAATTTCCAGTCGATGTTCGATTTTGTTTACAGTATGAATTTATTTTTATAAAGAAAATGGATTAATCATGCATGATTATTCATAAATTTCTTGCAACATAGGAAATAATATCATACTGTAAGATGGCATACCCTTTGTCCATTGTAGCTTTTATGAACTTTAAGATACATTTACTTTGTACAGCCTGGTGAGGGACAAGCTGGTGCTGGACCAAGACAGGAGCCCATATCGTCATCAGAATTTGATCGCTTCCTTGCTGAGCGAGCAGCTGCTGCTGATGCTTTGCCGACCATCACTGCGGCCACGGGCTCCTCAGGTCAGCGGCAACGAACAATGGCCCGCGACGACAAGGATAACCAGATGTTTGCCCTTTAGTGTTAAAAGATTTATTCTCGGAGGAAGGTTGTCTTACTGGAGAATTGATCTCTTTGATGAATAATGTCAGTCTGTGTGTGTGTGTGTGTATGTAAATATATAATGTTAATCATTGCAAGGTAATTTCAGTGTTGCGGTCACTGGAGAATGATATATATACAGGACTTTGATTCACTGGTATGCCTTGTATAGCATATTACCAAATTCAGTTATTTTCTCTTATATAAGATTTTAATGCCATGACTTGTACAATAGTGTGTGCAACAGGATTTTTACCTATCCTGGGTAATGTAATTTTCATGTGGTACATTTGTCATATTAGATGGACTGGGATAATTGAGATGGTTATACTATCCCTAAATATTTATGATAGTCAAATCATAGTTATTTATTTTTTATAGATGACTTAATATGATTGCCCAAAATGTTGCCAGAATTGTACTTACCAAAATTGTACCAAAGTTTGTTCTGTCAGTAAAAACTAGCCACCCTGAAATATTGAATCAGGAGGATAGGCAATACTTAATAACTTAATAACACTGTTTAATCAAATACTCAATTTTAATTTTATCACCCAGTTGTGCATTTCTCTCTCTCTCTCTCTCTCTCTCTCTCTCTCTCTCTCTCTCTCCCTCTCTCTCTCTCTCTCTCTCTCTCTCTCTCTCTCTCTCTCTCTCTCTCTCTCTCTCTCTCTCTCTCTCTCTCTCTCTCTCTCTCTCTTTTCTCTCTTTCTCTCTCTCTCTCTCTTTCTCTCTTTCTCTCTTTCTCTCTCTCACACACACACAGACGCATATACATATACACACTCACACACATACACATACACACACACACACACACACACACACACACACACTCAAACAGACACACACACACACACACACACTCACACACATACATATTTACATACATATATATGTCCACAAACACAAATGTATATATATATATATATATATATATATATATATATATATATATATGTATATATACATATACATATATATACATATACATATATATACATATACATATATATACATATATATACATATATATACATATACATATATATACATATATATATTTATATTTATATTTATATATATATTTATATATATATATATATATTATATATATATATATATATTATATGTATTATATATATATGTTTTGATGTATGTATATAAATACACATATGAACAAATTCTGATTTGTGTGATATCCATTAATGCATTTTGATAAGGAAGTGCATTTAAGTTGTGTGCTTTTTAGGCATCTGTATTCTTATAAAATTGCAAAACCTTCTAAACATAGCACTTGAATTGGGTGAAATTCCCCATGAGAGATTGAGATCAGTGTATACAGATTGTGATTATTTATGTTTTGTATTTTACTATCTTCTGATTCAATCCTGCTTCATCTAAATAATTCAAGAACCATGCAAATGAGACCCAAGGAATCAAAACTAGACTTAAATTCTTGTTTCTCTTTTCCATTTCTTACATTGTAAGGATAAAGCAATTTTGTCAGAGTAATTAGAGAAAGATGAAGATGATGATGAAAAAGGCAATATTTGTGAAGGATTAGATGTTATCAAAGAATATAAAACACAGTTCAAGCTCTGTTTGACAGTAAGACATCAAATGACATGTTATAAAATCTTACTGTTACTTGATGAAGGACCAGACGGCAAGATCATAAGGGATTATACCACCAGTGCTGTTCATGGATTTGGTACTTTGTTTTTGTAATTTGAGAGTGGATTTTATAAGGAGATCCATGCTTAAAAAAGTGCTTAGATAGGAAAGGCAAGTAGGAGAAATTGAGAAGAAACAAGTGTCATGCAGTTCTTTCTATGTTATCTTATAGGAAATAATTTTTGTATGTAATGGAATTTAAGTTTTAAAAAATATATATGGATTGACTTTCACTTGAGTTTGCAAATTTAAGGCATTTTTGTCAAATTGTGTACCAAGTGCATTCTGATGTATTTCCCATGTAGACTTTGGAGCTACAGTCATGTACCTTCAGCAAAGTAAAGCTAACTATGATTTGTATAAATGTATTTGCTTATTTATTGGTACATTCATAGATCTATAAACAAAATTATATGGACACTAATACATACATTCTTACTCATGCACAGACACATACACATATAAACACATACATTGATAGACACTGCATAATATATATATCAAATAATTTTCCTATAGCCTTTTTTCCCAAACTGACCCAAATTCTGAATATTGTAGTGTTTTTCGTATCTTAAAATTATGAGATGCCATTGATAAGTATATATGTTGTCTCCAAAGAGCAAAGATGAAATAGAAATATTTGGAAAAATATTTAAAGAAAAAAATATAATGTCTTTCAAATAGTTCACTATGGAACCAGGAGCAAAGTCAAACAAATCATTTTGGAAATTAAGATTACATACATATTTCTACTTCTATATGTAGGTGTGAATATGGTACCTGTGTTTTTTTTTCCTCTTAAGTCACAGCTAACACTGCATTGGTATTCTTATGGCTGGATAGGGAAGGAAAAGAATGGGGCCTATCTTCCTGTTACGGTCCCTTTTTTAAGATCATTAAGTTAGATCATTTTTATACTATAAAAACTTGTTTTGAAGTACTGCATGTGAAGATTTTGAAGGCAGTAGAATTGGTGCATTGGAGAACTAGATCTGATGTATAAGAAGGATATGCTTTTCATTTCTTTCTTTCCATTACAAGGTTACCAGATGGTTCTTGAAAACAATGTATGGTTATGATTTTTATATTCTTTGGAAGTTATATGTGCTTCCTTCGGCAACAGATCATGCTTGGTGGTTGCCCCAAGTTGTGTGATTTAGCTTGTAAATGTTGAGGATATTGATACAAAAAGAACTGTGGCAAAGTAAGAATTATGAAGTGGCATTCTTAAGATTCAAGGTAAACAGTGGCATGCTTTTTACCAGTGGTATTTCAGAGGACTTTTA
>NC_091579.1:10711661-10724161 GCF_042767895.1 Penaeus vannamei
ATTTTGACATCTAAAAGCAATGCCATCGGGCTACTGGTAGACCCTGTGTAATTACTGTTCTGGACTCTTGTTGCATATCATGGTAATTCTTTTTCTGTACAGATTCAGAAACAAGTCCATAATACCATGTCAGAAAATTTCAGTAATTCAAGTTTCCCTCACTGGGTATGCCCAACTGCCTGAGGGGTTGATTAGGGGAATACCCCCGTGGCAAACATTGTCTTCACCATGGTATGAGCAGCAAGACAGAGCTGAAACTTAGTAGTATTGAGTTTAGGCTGTAAGTGGTGCTTTCCTTGATCTTTTTCCGTTAATTGTGGCATTATTATATGTGTTTGCAGATTATTTCTTGTGTTGACAAATGCAACTTTTTCATCATTGCAAGAATATCATCCTCAATTTGCTGTAGCTTAGTGCATCCATACCATTAAGATTAAGCCACATCTTTCTCAGGATGAGAAACTGATGCCCCTACTGTTATGCCCAGTCAATAGGTGACCTTGTGCATACAGTGAATGACTAGTATGTGGCATTACATGCTGGTAGAGGCTAGTCTTTTCTGCAGGGTTTCCTGTGTTTCCTTCATTCCTGTGTCCATCACCAGGGCTCTTGAGATTATACGTTCCATCAGAATTATGTTTTGACCTGTGCATTCCAATATTATTTGTTACCAGTGTGTGTAGTTGTTCTTGTCATTTGATTGGCACAGCCCCTGCTTAATGTTATATGGTATGTCTCAGGTTAGTTTGTATCCCATCTTCTGATTAGCCCAATGCTCCTTCCTGTTGTATATATGTGGAAGATGTTTGTCCTTGCAGGCTACATGCAACTCATTTTCCTTCATATTTTGCCCTGAAATTTCCATTATATACTCATGCCCTTCTATGGTCAGGGCTAAGATTGTAGGGCTGCTTACTTGTTACTTTTAAGATATTCAAGGCTATGCTCCTTCAACAAAACATGTCTCTATGGAGCCCTGTCTCAGTGATATCACACACTGTAATCACTTCTGATGCTCATGTGATCCATATCATAATACTCAGTGAACAAATGAAAAGCTTTTTGTCTCTTGAAAATCACAGAATTATCACCCAATGATTCTTATATATGTAAATACTTAGGGATGAGTGGAGGCCATATATTAAAGATAGTGTATAGTACCTGTGAATTTATACTCATGCAGGTAAGTCAAGCATAGCATTGCATGTACTGCCGTTTCAAGCAAAGACAAGCAAGCCCTCATTATGTATATTCTGTCAAAATACAGCTTATTGACCTCCTTGGCAGTTTATTTAAAAAACAACAAAAAACAAACAAACTAGGGGAGGTTTATTTCTGGAAACTCCACAGCATCATTTCATGCAGATATATTATACAAATAAACTCACTCCATTATTTTTCTACAGGTGCGCAGTGTGCGAAATGTACACAGAAGTGCAGCAGCATGTAGTGACAGCCTCTTTGTGGTAAGTCATTATGTATTTTCTAATGGATACTACCTTAAAGTCTCAGAATTATTGCATTCTTCACACAGACATAAAAATAATTTTTATAATATCTAATTTATAGTAATATGTGAATAAATACATTCATATATGGTTGCATTTTCCAAGGTTGCAGTCATCTTGGCTGTGTATCCCATCAAGGTTTTAAGGATTTCTGATTTTAGTTATAGGCACTATATAAGAACATTTTTGTCAACTGCTTCAGCTTGTCTCTTCTCCCATGCAAATTAATAATCCCCTACAGTCTCTCTTGGCTTAGAGGAAGGCAAAGAGAAAATGAACAGAATTGGGAATTAATGTTTTGAAATATCAATGATAAAGAAAGGAAAAAAATGAATGAATAGATTTGGCTAAGTTCCACCTGAAAGTGTAGTTTTAAGTTTAATAGCAATATTTTCAGTAAAATGTAAATGTACCCTAGTAATAATTAGGGGAATAACAGTCCCTTGGCAATGCTTATATGTCAGTTTATAAATCACTATTTCCCTTCCAGCATCGTGACTCGAAAGATAACAATATTGACATGCCATTTGAATTCACCGCTGAGAACTTGAAGGTAAGAGTTTTTCTTTTACTATTTTTAAAATTTTAATGGTGTAGGGTCAAGCACGTGATAGAAATGGGATTGTGGTACTCCTTGTTGTAAATGGAATAAGAAGCTGGGGAACAAAAATTAAATTCCTGTATTTCAAACAGTACAGTGTTGAGGCCATAGGGAAAGTTTGTAAAGAATAAGATTGGAAATTACACCTCTTATAAGAGTATTTTTTGCTGTTGTTGCTTTATTGATGTGCATTATTCCATAATGAAATTGAACTGTATCAAGTTATATTGTTTGCATGTTTATACAAATACTTTTTTTAAGAATTGAAGTCAGATGATGTAATTAAAAGTATGCACTGACTCCTGCATTTACAGAGGGCAGAGGCAATCATCTCAATTTACCCAGAAGGCCACAGAAAAGCGGCTGTGATTCCCCTGCTGGACCTTGCTCAGCGCCAGGTTGGAAACTGGCTTCCCATCACCGCTATGCATGCTGTTGCCAAGATGCTAGACATGCCTCGCATGCGCGTCTATGAGGTTGCTACTTTCTACACCATGTTCATGAGGTAATGGATTCTGTTATTATTTCAGTTACTGTTGTTGTTTCTATTATTATTCCTATTGTATTTTTCTAAAGAAGTAAAGACAGCCATTGATTTATCATTATTTTTCATTATTGACTCTTTGTTCTATCTTACCAGAAACCCTGTCGGAAAGTACCATATCCAAGTGTGTACGACGACCCCGTGCTGGCTCCGGGGGTCAGATGAGGTCATGAAGGTAATCCATGATAAACTAGGGATCAAGGTAGGGGAGACTACGAAGGATGGGCTCTTCACCTTGTCTGAAGTGGAGTGTCTCGGGGCGTGCGTCAATGCTCCCATGATGCAGATCAACGACAATTATTATGTAAGTTGTGTAAGATTGGTCTTTTAGGTTGTTTATGAATTTTGTGCAACACTTTGAATATATCTGTTGTATGTCATTGTCATTCTTTTTTAGTTATAAGTATGATTGTCAATATTATTTTTGTTTGAGTATCATCACCACCTTCCACTCCTCCTCCTCTCTTTCTCTCTTCCTATCTTCCTCTCTTCCTCTCTTCCTCTCTTCCTCTCCTCCTCCTCCTCTTCCTCCTCCTCCTCCTTCTCCTCCTCCTGCTCTCCTCCTCCTCTTCCTTCTCCTCTCCTCCTCCTCTCCTCCTCCTCTTCCTTCTCCTCTCCTCCTCCTCTCCTCCTCTCCTCCTCCTCTTCTTCTTCTTCTTCTTCTTATTATTATTATTATTATTATTTTTTTTTTATCCTCCTCCTCTTCATCTTCTTCTTCTTCTTCTTCTTCTTCTTCTTCTTCTTCTTCTTCTTCTTATTATTATTATTATTATTATTATTATTATTATTATTATTATTATTATTATTATTATCATTATCATTATCATTATCATTATCATTATCATTATCATTATCATTATCATTATCATTATCATTATCATTATCATTATCATTATCATTATTATTATTATTATTATTATTATTATTATTATTATTATTATTATTATTATTATTATTATTATTCTCCATTTTCTTCTTCTTCTACTTCTCCTTCTACTTCTCCTACTTCTACTCCTTCTTCTCCTTCTCCTCCTTCTTCTCCTTCTTCTCCTTCTCCTCCTTCTCCTTCTTCTCTTTCTCCTCCTTCTCCTCCTTCTTCTCCTTCTCTTTCTCCTCCTCCTCCTCTTTCTTCTTCTCCTTCTCTTTCTTCTTCTCCTCGTCTTTCTTCTTCTCCTCCTCTTTCTTCTTCTTCTTCTTCTTCTTCTTCTTCTTCTTCTTCTTCTTCTTCTTCTTCTTCTTCTTCTTCTTCTTCTTCTTCTTCTTCTTCTTCTTCTTCTTCTTCTTCTTCTTCACTATCATCTTCTTCTTCCTCTTCTTCGTCTTCTTCTTTATCATCTTCGTCTTCCTTTCCTTCGTCTTCGTCTTCGTCTTCATCGTCTTCCTCTTCTCCGTCTTCCTCTTCTTCGTCTTTGTCTTCTTCGTCTTTGTCTTCTTATCCTCCTCTCTTCTTCTTCTCCTCCTTTTTCTTCTTTTACTCTTCTTTTTCTACTCTTCTCATCCTCCTTCTCTTTCTCCTCTCCTCTTCCTCCTCCTCCTCCTCCTCCTCCTTCTTCTTCTCCTTCTCTTCCTCCTCCTCCTCTTCCTCCTCCTTCTCCTTCTCTCCTCCTCCTCCTCCTCCTCCTCCCCATCCTACTCCTCCTCCTCTTCCTCCTCCTCCTCCTCCTCCTCCTCCTCCTCCTCCTCCTCCTCCTCTTTTGACCTCACATTCTCCGCCTCCTTTTTCTAACTATTATTAGTTTTGTTGTTGTTTTATTTCATATTTTATTACTATTGGTTGTCATTTCTTTTATTATTATTTATTTTATTATTGTTGTTGTTATTATCATTTCTCTTGTGATTACTGATATTTGTTCATTAGTTTCTTTCATGGCTGACATCTCTATCTTACCCCATTACAGGAGGACCTTGAAGTGAAGGACACAGAAGAAATTCTTGACTCACTGGCAGCAGGGAAGGAGCCCAAGGCAGGCCCTCGTAGTGGTCGCTTTGCTGCTGAGCCCCTAGGAGGCCTCACCTCTCTCACCAGTCCTCCTCCTGGACCAGGATTCATGGTATGTAGGGTCTTATGTTGGGAGTTTGGATGTGGCGGCCTTTTGTTTTGGGTTCATGGTATAGTGTTGTGTTCTCTCTTTTTTGATGTCTATAGTTTCAAGATCTACATTACAGAGGAGGAATGACTGAATTTTCTAAGTTGAGTATGGCTGACTGTGCAGTGGATTGGTTTTATTATTTTTCAATTTAAGAAAGGGTGGGGGTGAACTAATGAACTGTAAAGTTTGTGTGTTTTTATGTAATTTTAGTGAAATAATTGCCAGTGTTTGTGGTTACTTCAGTCTAAAAACTTTAGAGTTAAAACTTGCTAAGGAACTTCTATATCTCAACTATGTATTTATTATTGTAAATAATAATTGTCATACAACCAGTCTTGAAAATATTGAAGCTGTATATTTCTATTCCATGATGAAATTGATTGTTTTAAAGAACTGACACCAGTTGTATTTTTCAGGTTCGAGATGACTTGTAAATTATATGTGAATGGAAGATCGTGGATATAAGGGGCTGAAAATCAAGCAGACAGAGATCACAATATTTATGGCTTGGCCATGATCTCATTATAGGTCATGTATAATTTGAGTTTGTATATAAATATATTTAAAGTGAAATAATGTTTGGGTTTATTTTCTTCCATACATGTTTTAAAAGAGTTTTCGTGCAGGGCATTAATATGATCATATTACCAGTCAGCACTACAGTTGTAGTTCAAGATATGTGAGGTGTTTGGACTGTGCAATGCAAAAATATTGTTTCATTTTTGTCCTTTCTATCTTTCTTGCTTTCTTTTGTGAATGAGTTCAATACATCTGCCATATCACTTAACCAGTAGACTGCCAATGGTGGATATATGTGATTTGTATTATCCTTTTAATCCAGAGCATTGTAAGTATTCCTAAAAAAGAATCATATGACAGGTGACAACTAATCAGGAGCTCATATTAGTCTACTTGTCATGGGTTAAGCATCTGTTTTCATTGCTATAAAAAAGTCTATGGCTTAGAACAAGGATACTTTTTTGGGTGCCATAGAGAAATATGAGAATTATGACATAGAATTAAACTGAATTTTGTCACCTACAGTACCTATGGATATTTATCTTTTAAACATCAATAGATTGTAGTAGCCACTGACATCATTACACTATTCATAAATAGTAATAACTGAAGTAATAACCATGGAAGTTATTATATATTAGTCAGGGCCACAGAATAGAAAAGGTTGGGAACCACTGGTCTAGACTTTTTTTGGTAGAAAAGAAAAAGAAAAATGATAGTCTATACTACATAAGCAATTCTGTTATGAAGCTATGGTTTCAGTAATGCCGAAAACACACACATACTCCCCCCCAAAAAAACATAAACAATTTGTATAACATGATTCCATAGTCATGTAGTGCTGGCTTTTATGCTTATATTTAAAATCTGGAGTTTCCTTTTACTTTCTTTGTGATAACTAGCTCTTTTATTTGTTTTGACAATTAGCCATCCTCTTACTTCTGCTACTACTACTGCTTTTTTTTTCTTCCAGATCAGTCACAAATATCCTTCTGTTCTGGCACAAAGTCATGTAATTGGTGCATATCTCTGCTAGTGCCAGAAGTACATGTGTACCTAACCCCTTCTGGCAGCATACTTCCTTGTTTGTTAGTTGTTCTGTGTAGGCCTACCATCTTTTTTCTCATGATATATGTACAAATTCCCAAAATTTATATAATAAATATGGTGGATAATACATTCTGTGTAACACCTCATTTATTATAAATGCAGAGTAAATGATCAAGTTCTCTGGCTCTTTGGGCCTTGGCATTACTACCAACAATATGGCAAATGGTATGAATGCAACACTAAAGCCCAGATTTTGGTGTTGATTAGCATTATTATTAAATGTTTGCCTTTGGATAATGGTGTAAGAATGTATGTCAAATGGCTGGCTAAATTATACATTTGCCAAATTTAATCAAATGACAAGTGCTGTGACAGTTATGGAAGAAGTTAGATATCTTTATCTAATGGGTTTTATTATCACATTCACATAATTTATTGTAGTGGTAGAAAATTACCCCACCCCCCTTCTAAGTTTGATTTACCTGCCCTTCTATTTCCTCTCTGCTTCCATTACCTTCAGTCATTTCCCTCTCCTCCATTTCGTTTCTCCTTACTTTCTCAACCTATTTTTTTTTTTAAGCTTCCCAGGATTGGGTTATGCAGAAATTAATTGTCTGCATACAAGTCTTAACATCTGCTCTTTCCCTACATTCACACTCTTCTTCCAACACCATGACAAACAACAATAAACTGAGGCACTGAAACTTGATGCATACGTTCCTTTACTTCAAAGCTACCTGGCTTTTGCATTCGTCTCGTGCATTCAGGTGCTTCATCAGTTCTTTTTCTTTCTCATCCATTTTATTATAGCAACTCACCCATCTTTTTGTTTATCATTACTTAGTGTATGTCCCATATCTTCTGCAAACTCCTCATCCCACCACTGTGCTTCATCCTAAATTTGTCTGCAAACCTGCTTATTATTATTTATATCTGAAAATCTTGTTACACAGACATGGTCATGTCAGGGATAGATTTACTGTTGCAGGCACCAAAGCTGAAAAGTATAATGGGCCCTATCAGGGTAATATAACACTTGCCTTTTGCCGTCAACTTTACTTATAAATTGTACATGTAAGTAGGCAACAACAATGAATAATGAGTGAAAGAATGTATTACTGAAAACACTGGATGAGAGAAAATAATGGCACAAATTTACATTAATGTACATTTTGGAGTAAGTGATAAACAAAATGAGCATTATGATGTTGGTTATATACAGTTGATGACCTTGTATCACATTTTAACAACATTGTTGGGGTAAAAAATAAGTGGGCTTACACAGGCATGCATACAAATATGTAGAATGCCTATAGTTATAAATTCACATTCACCATGAAAAAGTGAGAAAAAAATGATGATTTTCATGCATATGTAAGCTTAAAAAGGTAACAAGTTTTCCAAAAAGCAAAACATTCACATTGACAAGGGCAGTCATAAATAGAGCTAACAAATACAGACAAAGCAACTCAGTCCAACTTAGTCTGTTGGTGCCAACTTTTTAACTGTTTATTAAATAATAATTTTAATCTCCCTTGCAGTGACTGTGGAGCTATCTGATGAAACCGGGAAAATATTTACATCACAATTAATATCAGTGTTCTTTGATGAACTTCCACTGACTTTTCTTGCTATCTTCTTTGTCAACTGTTTTTGCATACACAAATATTTTTCTTTATTCATAAATGGAATACTGTCATTTATAATGGTAATTTTTATCATATTTTTTGTTATATTTCCCTTCCATACTTCAGCAGCAACATAATATGCTTTTTCTTCTACATTACTTCAGTCACAGTCATATTTTACCCTTCTACTCTTCCACTATATTTTAATTTGTCATAATTTTTTACATTTTACCCACTTCTCATTTTCCTTCCAAGTTCTTATCACAGCATGTCCTTTCTTCTTATACTACTGATTTCTTTACACTATACTGAAGAGCCATTGTCAGCAGTCTCTAGCAGGTACCCCAAGGCCATATGCTTTGAAGTGGTAGATTAAGAATTCAAGAGTGTAAAGTAGACCCTCCTTCACATAATGGAAAGAAATGGTGGTGTCACTGCAGCAGCCTAACCCCTGGCAAAGAAAAGTAAAGTGTTAATTACACTGAAACTAGATTTTTAAAATGCTGTGTTGTAATTGTCCATATCAAGACAAAAATGATTAATGCAACAGCATCTATAATAAATTATGACAAGGAAGGTACCTTGAGATGGTTATGTGATTATGTGAGTGATTGTGACAAATGCTGTATGTTTAAAGTTGGAGAAAAGACAATTGCACTTCTAGTACTACCCCAGGAATTTCACATTGAACAACGATTTTCAGGATATTGCATACCATAGCTGTTGAAGTACATTTACAAGACAAAGTAATATGTAAAATGAAATATATTTACAAGGAAATACTTTTAATGGCCTCAGTAGCATCTAATTTGCTTTAGAAACCATTAACTAAGACTGCCCAAAATGGTTAAAATATTTCTAATGTACAAACACTTCATAACATTTTTATGCTCTTGGGAATACTACTTACCTGCTCGTGATCGTGAGCGAGGTTCTCCCAGTACCAGTAGTCGAGGTTTTTCATCTTAGGAACCACTACGTCCGAAGGAATGAAAGGGAAGAACCTGGGGCGTCCCTTTTCATCTCTCGAATCCCCAGGTCGGACTCCTGCTGCCTCCATGAAATATCCTGAAGTAGGAGAGTTGATTATGTCGAAAGATGAAATTGTTAGAAAATGTATATACAAGGTTGTAGAATGGGAACTGACTTTGATCATCTAATTTTTCTGTAGTAATCGTAATTATAAGTGATTCTGCAGTCAATTCAGTAATCGCATTTCTCACCCATAGAAAACAGGTCGAGCATAATCTCAATAATTCGCATGTCTTGAAAGGTGATACTTGGCTACAACTAGAACTAGTAAAAATCAGATGTCAATAATGATGAATCCGGAACAAATATTCACATCGCTGGCGCAGAGAATAAATCTTAAAACCCGAAAAATGAATCAGAAACTCACCCATCTGGACATCTTCAGCCCCCTGGGAGTAGGCGAGCGTCTGGTTGTCCTGGCCTGCGTCCACGAAGGCTTGGAGGGCGCCGCGGCTCAGGATGTATCCTGCGCCGCCGCTCATGTATCCCTTGGGATGTTAATAATGATGGTTAAAATAATGATAATGATAACAATGGCAATAGTAATAAAAAATAATGATTATAATATTGATGAAGAAAAATAATTATAAAAAAATTATAGCAATAACAGTTCTAATAATAATGATGATGATGATAATAATAATAATAATAATAATAATAATAATAATAATAATAATAATAATAATAATAATAATAATAATAATAATAATAATAATAATAATAATAATAATAATAACAATAACAATAACAATACCTATAACAATTATGATAACAATAATGATGATGATGATGATAATAATAATAATAACACCTATAACATAAAAATCTGACATCCCGACACACACCTGCGGTACGATGACATCAAAATGGCATCCATAATAATACGGGACTTCCGGATCTTTGTCGTGCAGCCAGTACCTCAAATTCTCCATGATGAAGTAGGTGTCGTCATCGGCTTTCACAAACCAGTCGTAGTCGTTGTAGTAATGGAGGTAGGCGTGGCGAAAGGCATCCTGGGGAGGAATTAGAGTTGATTGTGGTGGTTATGGTGGTGGTGGTTGCGATCGTGGTGGTGACTGATTGTTGTGGTGGTGATAATAATGATGGTAATGGTAGTAATGAAGATAAAAGTAATGGTAATGATGAAAGTAATAATAATAATGATGGTAATGGTAATAATGATGATAAAAGTAATAATAATAATGATGGTAATGGTAATAATGCTTAGAAAAGTAATGGTAATGGCAAAAGTAATAATAATAATGATGGTAATAGTAATAATGATGATAACGGTAATGACAACAGTAATTACAGTAATGAAGATAATATAACGAAAGAAAAAAATAAAAAATAAAAGAGACTTGGTAATGGAGATCCAGGTAAAAGCATACTTGGGGTCCACGTCCCGTTTTGTACAATTATTGCATTATTGTCTGAGTAATGACAGCTAGTGCGGCTTATTGAGATTTTAATATTCTAAGCGTGCTGTACACTGACCATTAACAATAGAAGTACCGTAATCATGGCCGCTTACTTCATTAGATTAACAAAGATCTTTTTTTTATGTTCGGTTGGACTAAAATGGATGCGTTAATACGTGAAGGGAATCTCAACCGACGCATCTCTTTGAATGTTGAATCCTTTCTTTGTGTTCGTTTTGCTTTCTTTATATGTGTCTTTCTTCTTTTCTACCTTTCTTCTCTTCGCCATCTTCTACTCCTCTTCCACCACCACCTCCTCCTCCTCCTCCTCCTCTACTTCCTCTTCCTTCTCCTCCTTTTCCTCCTCATCTTCCACCTTCTCATCATCTTCATCCTCCTCCTCCTCATTTCTTTCTCCTCATGTTCCCCTTCTTTCTCCTCCTCCTTCTCTTCACCCAATGCATCTCTCCTCCTCCTCCTCATTTCCCCCTTCCCCTCTTCCTCCTCCTCCTCGCTTTCCCCTTCCTCCTACTCCTCGTTCCCCCCTTCCCCTCTTCCTCTTCTTTATCCTCTTAATCTTCCTCCTCTCCTTTTCCCCCTCTTCCTGCTATTCATTATCCTCTTCCTCCTCTTCCCCCCCGCCGATAATAATACGGTTATGCATTAATCCCCAATGAATTATGACTCACGATCACATACACAGAGTTTGACATAAAACCCTTAATTAATCCACCTTCCAAACCGGCCACCACAGGTCCCTTACCCTCGTCTTGTTCCACAGTCCGCTCCGGTCGCCCATTGCGTGCGGGACGGTCAGCAGCGGCAAATCCAGCACGCTTTCGTCCTCCTCTCTTTCCTCTCCTTCTTCTTCTTGTTGCTTTTCCTCTCCTTTCTCTTCGCTATCAGGGTTGGTGACGAAGAGGATTTTGGTGCATCTCCGACCCCAGGTTCTGTAGATGTGGACGGCGTGGGAGGCGTGGTGGGCGGGGTACGTCACCACGAGGCACAGGATCCTGACTTTTTCGAAGAGACGCTGGGCGACGGTGCCGTCTTCGGGGGGGAAATGGTTGGGTTAAGGGGTGTCTCTGTCTTTTGTATGGTTGGCTGGCTGTTTGTCTGTCTGTCTGTCTGTCTCTCTTACCTTTCTCTCTCTCTCTCTCATTCTCTATCTTTCAATCTACCACCATCTCTGTCTGTCTCACTCTGATCATTTACTGGTTGATGAGCTGTAGTTAAGATTTGTAATTTAGTTTAATGATAGGTGTCAGATGTTCACACCCACCCACAAACTGTCTGTCTGCCTACCTCTTTCACTCACTCTACACGCGCACCTATAAATGTGTGTGTGTGTATCTATATGTTTAAGCATCTATATAACTATATCCATATCTATCTAACAATATGAAAAGTGAATAAACGTATTAATATTTTTATATATATAGATATGTACATATATGTATATAATATACATATATCTATATCTATCTGTCTCTATATATGAATGTATATATATAGAGAGAGAGATAAAGATACATCACACACACACACACACGCATATACATATTTATATATACAGGCACACACACACACACACACATATACATATTTATATATACAGGCACACACACACACACACACACACACATATACATATTTATATATACAGGCACACACACACACACACACACACACATATACATATTTATATATACAGGCACACACACACACACACACACACACACATATACATATTTATATATACAGGCACACACACACACACACACACACATATACATATTTATATATACAGGCACACACACACACACACACACACACACACATATACATATTTATATATACAGGCACACACACACACACACACACACACACATATACATATTTATATATACAGGCACACACACACACACACATATACATATTTATATATACAGGCACACACACACACACACACACACACACACATATATATATATATATATATATATATATATATATATATATATATATATAATCATAAAATAATGAACACAGTGGTAACTAACAACAAGTATCTCGGTGTCTGGGCGGCAAGCTGCGTGCGGGC
>NC_091579.1:10736661-10741912 GCF_042767895.1 Penaeus vannamei
ATCATACATGATAAACATGAGTATGAAGGGTTGAAGAAACTCAAAGTATTTCAATGAAAGTCACTGAAAACTTGTGTTTCGTCCAAATTATTAAAATCATACGAGGCCTGGCCACAACATATTAGTTATACAGACGTGCATCTACACAGATATGAATACATATCTATCAGTCTAAGTGTAAATAGATATACATTTATTTATGTGTATATGAACGTCCGTAAATATGAATATTCATTGGATTGTGCTTCGCACAATTTTAACAAACTGGCCGATTGACTTTTCACGCGCCTTCAAATTTTGGCAATACATATTTTCTTGCAATGGATATCCAGATAGATTCGAAAGTGTCAGGATACTAATTTCGCATTGTGGAGCGAGCAGGGCTGGCCGATTTTCCGTAGCAGCATTTCTGGCGTTTCCTAAACATTAAATGATAAAGCAAACAGATACAAGATAATAAAGTTGAGCCATACACTGTCATAAACATATGGATATGAGAATGCACCTCTACATTGCGTATATATTCCCTGCGTTACCATTGTTATCGCTCACTACACTGCCTTAAACAAATACAGCAAATACACATATTAAGCAATTAATGTAACAACATTAGACAACATAAAATGCTCACTGCATCGTATTTCATAGAAACTGTATTAGGTGTGTAATTTAAGAAAATGTGATATTGAATCTGTATAACTTGATTTATCTTAAGGGGACCGCCCCTGAGAGAGGGGGGGAGGGGGTTAAATTAAGATAGTTAGCGTATAGAATAAGTACGCTATGGATAGAGGAAACTACCAAACGAGTATTAACCGCCTGCTATGGCTCGTTGTCTCTTGCAAGCCGGCGTGCGAGTCCCTCAGCACCTTGCGGAGAGGTACGTCGCTAATGAGCGCCCATGACCTTGAACTTTTGCTTGCGGCAATCGTGCATAATCGCATTTAATTATGACATGGTGCATAGATATGAGTTCGTGAGATGTTCAAGGAACACTTTTATACCAATATCAGGAAAAAATTATAACTCACTGTGAATTTATGACGTAAATATTTTGTAGGAAAATATATCTAAAAAATGTATGTTTTGGTGTCCTTTTACACACGAAATATCGCTTTGATCGAGACTCCCTGGTAATATGTTTTAGTTTACACAGTGGTAATATATACGTACTTATCACATACGAACCACTAATGTTTAAAAATAAGCCTTATAAGGAAGGATTGAAATATTTCCGTTACATTTCGCTCAACGGTCGGTACATCACAGCAGGGGGCAACGTTTGAATTGAGGTTTGAAATTGGTAAAATTACCGTTGTAATTTAGACCAATTCAATACGAATGTTACCTAAATGTTAGATTTTTAAACTTCGGATGTATAAGCGAGATACAGATTATTTCATAATTGAAGGTGATAGTACTCAGTAATACCTGCTCTGAAATAAAAACTATATGGAATTTTGAAGCTCGGTTGTATGCGTAGTCTTCGATCTGGCGTTCAAAAAGCTATCGCATCCGTTTCGTGCGTTCCTGATAAAAATAAATATGTTTAGGACAATTTTACCGTAAGGTCTTAGGCACCATAATTTGGCAAATATCCCACAACACCTAGGCGTCTGCATGATTTTATGCAAAACTTCTTAGTTAAGATAATGCCAGGTGCAAATGGCTAATCATAAACTATGTACACTTGTTTACTCAACTTTTGCAATCTGTTAATATTGACAATTATCAAAGAAAATGGTATGAGAGGGATAACTAATACTATTTCTATTATTTAGATATGAAAGTCAATGTAGGCCTACTAAATTATGATGATTAATCTTTTTAACTTTATGCGTGCGTTCACGTACATTATGATCTTCCTCGAAAATTATAAACACCCAGTGACCATCCCCCCCCTGTGTGAGGCATGGGAAATATTCAACAACTTTCGTAAGTTCCTCGAATTCAATGTACTAAATTCATATGCTTTTGAAATTCTCAAAATTGAACCACCATGTTGTATTCATGCCAGGACTTTATAATTAGAATGATTTTGTACTAATGTTGCCATCCACAGTTCCCCATTTCTTAAAAAAAAAAGTAATAATAAAAAATAAAATGAAAAAAAAAATAAAAAAAAGGTTTTTATCCGGTTTAGATTAGTTGTCTCTATGGTAAAATGCATTTATTAAGCTTTTCACACGAAAATATCAACTTTTATGAACGAAAAAAAAAAAAAAAAGTTACATACCTTTACAGAATAGCGTCCCTATTGAACATGAAAATTCCTATTGACTTGGTAGTCATTGCATTGCAAAGTACATCAAATAAGCGCCTTTTTTAAATATATATAATATCATTAGATTCAGAGAAAAAATAACGAGAGATAACGAACTTTGGTAAGAGTAATCTACGAAACGCCGTAGCAACTCCGTTATTTTTTTTATGAATCTTCAGTACATCCCAACCTCACGTAATTTTCATGCAGATCCAGGAATGCACGTTTGTTGCTTTCACTAGAGCCTCGGCGTCCCAAGGCCATGTAAAAGGCCGATGGTTTTGAATTTTTATTTAATCAAAAATAATAATATTTGTAATGCTGAAAAAGAAATCAAAAATAGTTTTTTGCTAATGTCAAGCTGTCCCTCGCCAAGAAAAAAAAAAAAAAAAAAGAGCGGAAATTTAAAATTCGGCCTTTTACATTGAGGCTATAGGCTAGAGATTGATCTAACACTAATATATTGGGTTGGAAAATATTCTGTAAAGAGCTTTGATAGTTGGTATGTACTGAAGAACATACCAAAAAAAAAAACGATTACTTTTTTCGACTTTTTGGGGGGTGCCTCCCACAATGGGGGAGCAAAGATTCTGAAAGCGTTATATATATAACAGAGCGCCAATTCTTTACTCTACTAGCATGCAAAAAGAATCAATCAGTTATCTATCTAACCGATATTTTTTTTATGTGTATCAGAGTAGGGAAAGGTGGCCATTTTGTCAGGGAGGGTCCCCTTAAAAATAAATAAATAAAAAATGCATCTATTTCATGAAGTGCAGTGTGTTGCAGGGGCTGAAGGATTAAGGAAATCACTCTGTGGAACTGTGACTCTGCCTTTGGTGATGCCCAACTGGAAGACCCAGCTGAAGTGACATCAGATGAAATTTCTACCATGATGATGTTTGGTCTGCCACATTATATGTTTATGAGTTTCATGGTGGCTAATGTTTCATGTTTGATTTATTTGAAATTATGTGGAGATTATCTAAATATTACTTTAAACACTTTTCTACTTGTATCAAATCATCTGTAATTGTAAAAATAACAAAAATATATCTCACGGAAACAAATTCCAATGTGACGTCATCATCGGATGGTCGTCTTTTGTTTCCATTTCTAGCAGACGAATTTCCGTAGAATTCTGGCCCTTGGGGCAGGACCGTAATAAAAACGAATCAAAGATCCTAAAGAGCAAGATCAGAGGTAAATACAGATACTTGCCAAGAATCTGACAAAAAGTGTGTGCCTCTCTGACCACATGTTACCATTCTGTTGAAGGACGCAATACCATTGTTTTGTTTGACTTGCCTTTCAAACACAAACACGCATACAGACACACACATTACATATATATATATATATCTACTAAATCATACATATATAGATATATATTGACTGATCTCAAGATTTGATTGACCCTGTTTTAATATGTCTTCCTTGAGTATATGATTCCATATAAAATTGTCTGTTTCAAATTATCTTCCAGATCTTTTGGAGAGAAAAAATAAGCTGCCCGAACACTTCCGTACGAATCCGCAGCCTAAGATTAGTAATGAAGGCCTGTTTTCCGCTGACAAGAAGCTGTCCTCACTACACTAGAAAGTGTAATTTTTTTCATTTGCGACATTTCTCCTGGTCGATCTGCGACAGCAACGTTGCCGATGCTTCTACGCTTATTGCCAAAAACCGGCTCCACACTCATTCATAGTTGAATCGTACTCAAGTTGACAAATCTGATTTGTTTTTTACTTGAATCAATTAACGAACCACTGATGTAACATTAGGAAATAACAATAAATACAAGTTGATCAAGTTACTGACATCTTAAAATTTCCACAAATCAAACGGCGGAAAACTATCTAAATCAGTTGAAAATGCGTAAGTGGGCCCTAAGCGCCTCCCTTCATACTTTTTCTTTCTTCGGCTATGGATACCGGTTTCGAAGATCACACTTCTTTAAATATTTAGAAAATAACTTACTATTTATTAATTGATATTATATTTAAATGGATATATAATCTTTACGTCTGCATATTCAATTATACATAAATAAGTAAAAATGATTATGTAGAACCGAATATGAATTTTCGTAATATTCTTTTAACCATTCGAAGACACATTCTGTAAATAAAACACGAATGATACTTCCCCGTACATTATTCGTCATGGAACTACTTTTTGGAGACCTGAATGTTCTTCAAGATTGAAAGCGCGTAATGTGTGATATACGAAAAGCAGTAGCAACTGTTTTTACATGACATCGCATAAAAGCGCCACGCACGAAGGTTAAACCTGAACCTCGCTCTTCTAAGCCGTGGCCCTATTAATATGAAAGCATATCAATATTAAAGCTTAAACTCTATATTGTTTTCTCATCGTAGTGGTGTAGCTTTTCAATATTAATGTATATATATATGTATATGTACTCCTTTACTCATACATACATACATGCATATATATAAGTGATCCACGTTCGGGTCAATCCACGTTGCGCGGTGTAATTCAGGGACATTTCATAATTATTGGGAGGTGGAGGGGGCGGCAATTGCCCTGTTGAGGCATATAGAAGCTCAGCCAAATATTTTACTAAAATCAAGTTTATTTTTTTCATATTCATTACTTTTTTTTTTAATAACAAGCATCGAGTAAATTGACTAATATTAATTGCGAAGCTAACTTCAATGTTAAGAAAAGTTTTACAGCTTATTCTATTGAAAGTCTTCGCTTTGTCTTTAACATTATAGTTATTATGGTTAATGGTTAAAACTAAAAATAAATGTGCTAAACATCTAAGGTCATCTAGCACAATAGGAAAGCATATTAAAGGAGGGGTGAATGGTATATTTGCTATTCGTCAACTATCTTGAGTGATCATGTAGGGTTAAAGATGGGAAAAGAAGTTGCTGTGTGAATGGGATATAGGTGGGCTTAAGGGAGACTACATAAGTGTTTCTGTGTGTATCCAGGAGGGAGTGAGAATGATAAGAG
>NC_091579.1:10744912-10749912 GCF_042767895.1 Penaeus vannamei
AAATCTTCCTCCATTTCTGTTTTTCGTCTTGTTATCGTTTTATTCCTATTCCCTTTTTTCTAACGTTTCTTTTAAAGCTTTCTGTTTCATTCCTGTTTCTTTCACACTCCCTCCGTCTTTGTTCTTTCCTCTGTTGTTTTAATTTTATTCCTTTCTTTATAATTTTCCCTGTTCTTTTCTTTCTTGTTTCATTTCTGTTGTCTTCTCTGTCGTTCTATTTTTCCCCACGTTTCATTTTCATTCCCTTCTCTGTTGCTCCATTCCTGTTCCCTTCTCTATCGTTTCATTCCTGTTCCCATGGCTATCGTTCCAGTCATGCTTCTTCGTTTCATTTTTGTTCCCTTCTCTGTCGTTCCTTTCCTGTTCCTCTGTTGCTTCATTCCGTTTTTTTCGCAATCGTTTCATTCCTGTTCCCATGTCTTTTGTTCATCCGTGAATCCCCGTTTCATTTCTTTGTTGCTTCATTCCTGTCACTTCCTCTGCCATTCCATTCTTGTCCATTTGTTTCATTTTTGTTTTTATTTCTGTCGTCTCATTCCTATTCGCTCCTCTAACCAGTTCATCCCCGTTCCCTTCTCTCCTATTTTCGTTCCTTCGAATCAACGGGAAGCGGAACGGACTGATCTTCAGGCTTTCATAAACCAAAAAAGCGGACGAAGAATGAAGGGTTAAGTGTGAGGGGAATGTCGTTAAAAAAATAAAATGACCTTAAATGTTAAATGGGATTAAAGTCTTATTTTTTAAAGTGGGGAAGAAAGTCATGTGTGGAACTTTGTGATTTTTTTTTTCATCCTTACGATTTCGATAATCAGTAAGCGTAGCGTATCTATGAAGAGTATTGGTACTTTCTTTCTCCTCTCTCTCTCTTTCTGTTTGTCTTTATCTGCTTGTCTCACTGTCTCTGTCTGTCTGTCTCTTCTGTTTCTATCTCCCTCCTTCTCTGTCTGCCTTTGTCTCTCTTTCTGACGGTCTCCCTCTCACTCTATCTCTGTCTGTCTGTCTGGCTCACTCTCTCTCTCTCTCTCTCTCTCTCTCTCCTTTCTGTCCCTGTTTAATCTCTTTCTGTTATTTTCTCTATCTCTGTTTTGTCTCTTTCTCTCTCTCTCTATCTAATATTGATAGTGAGGAAATATTAGTTCTTTTACGTCTAGGCCTTTCTAAAGCTTTCGACAGCTTAAACCACGGCATTCTTATTAACAATGCTTAAAACTAAACTCAGAAATACTCTGGTTCCGGGAACATCTTATAAACAGATCACATTCAGTAGTACAAGAACGTAGTATTTTCTCAAAGAAATGTTTCCTTTGGAGTTCCTCGGGGATCCGTGCAGGGGCCGATTCTCTTTTCAATTGGTGTGAATTATTTATCTGAGAGTTTACTAGGCTATTCTGTAGTGCAGTATGCAGGTGATAGTTACCTTTGTCTGGAAATACCGAAAATGTCTCGGAATCAATAGAAAGAGGAGAGAATGTCTTACTCTCTCTTAAATTGTACTTTCAAAAGAATTGCCTGTTACTGAAGGAAAGGGAAAGTGTATATTTATCCGTTCACGGCACTGTGATTCTCAACTGCAGGATGATATTGCTATAAATCTTATTGGAAGTCATATAATATCAAGTACTATTGTAAAAAAAATGGGGTTTTGTGCATCATCATGTTTTTTAACATAAATGAAATGTGCAGAAAAGTATTTATCTATATGAACAGAATTAGAAAGAATTGAAACCCACACACTAATAATTTTTTGTTGTCACTCGTGTTCAGCATCTTTAACCAATGTTCAAAAGTGTGGGGTCACAAATAAAAAATAAAATCGCAGGGGTCGCCTCTGGGGATGTAAGATAATATGAGCTCACATACCCAGCTTTTAAACAGTTAGAATAGTTAGGAGTTGATGACAAATGCCTATACGACATGGACATTCTACTTATGAAGATCTTGAATGATCAGTTACCTATCTGTCTCTTTGACAAAATAACTGTCAAGGAAATAAGAGGTAAAAGTACGAGACACAGAAACGATTTGTTTGTATCAGGAACCTCTGCTGAGGGTGAGGGGCCCAGAAGAACATTCCATCTGCCACTTTGTTAGAATTGCGCAAGGCCCGACCCAAAGAATATTCGTATACTTGACACGCACAAATAAAGAAATAAATGCATATTTATCAGTTTACACATGCATATCAACCGGGCAAATAGATAGTTAAATGTATATCTATCAGGTATATAGACAGATATGCCTTTATTTCTGCGTCTGTATTTATTAAAAAAAAAAAATCATTGGGTCGAGCCTGGCACAATTTTAACAAACCGGCCGCATATTAGGTCAGGGATACATGCTGCATTTCTGCTTTTACTTTTATAGATATATTAAAGAAATATCTTTTATCTAAACAGAACCGGAACTTTCTGTGATGCGCCAATTGCCAGTTTCGTGTATGAATTAGTGTAATTATTGAAGTTGCTTTAATGTTGACACCATTGCAATATATTTTATACAATAATATGATTTCATATCCTTATACGATGTTCATTGTACATAATTGACAGAAATATAAGGCCTTTCATGTAGCATCCCAAAACCTCCAAAAGTTTTGAAAAGACGTTTTTCTTAATTTCACGTAAAAAAACAAACATTAAAGTACAAAATGCAACGTTTACTGAACATCTTACGTAATTTATGTACTACATATCAAATTAAAAACCAATGTAATGGATAACCAATATAAATTGGAAATAATTATCATTATTACTCTCACTCTCGCCCCTCTGTCTCTTTCTTTACATTTTTTTCTATATCTTCATAGCTTTAGTAGTTGATATTATTATCATTACTTTTATCATAATAGTAAGAGCATTGATACGTATATAGATACATACAGATAGACAAAAATATAGATATAGATATATACAGATAGAAAGAGGAGAGGAGGGGAGAGGAAGCAAGTATTAAAAGTAATAGAATAACACAGTTGTAATTTGTTGTTGGTTACTGTTGAGTTAAGGTCATGAACGGTTTAAGGTTAAGCAGATGAAATTAATTAATAAGTTTAATTCAAGAGCCCGCGGTGGTGTATACATATATATTACGAATATCTTAAATTTCTGGTATTCTTCATTTCTGTTTTCTTTTTTTCTTTTTCATATTTGTTTTCCTATTCCTTTTTCGTTTTCTTCATTTTCCTTGGTTTGCCTTTTCTTTGTCTTCATTTGTGGTCTTTTTCAGTTATTTCATATTTTTTCTTGCCGTAATCATCAACATCATGAAATACTACTATTGTCGTAAGATAGTGTTACGTACTTTTGGATAATAACGAATATTTTTGAAACTAGAGCGCTGCTATTAACTACAACCGGAAGAACCCCTCCTCCCTCCCCCCTCCCTCTCCCCACTCGATGGTTTCTATGGTAACGGATGTAAACAACAAAAGCAGCATTGCCAATACCCACCAGTTTTAAAGATTGTTTTATGGATTGTGTTCTTTATACTGTTTTTTTCAGATGTTTCATATTTTGCTTAGAAAAAAATAATACAAGGTATGAGTACGTTATAAATCAGATAAATGTTTATGATGTTAATTTGTCTTTTTTGCAGGTAAGAAGGAAGCCAACTCCGAACTCCCTGTCCGAGGCTGATAATATCTGATAAACGCGCTCAACAATGTACACATCACGTTACATCATCGTGGGATTTAGGAAGATAAGACAAAATAAGTTATTAATATATTCTAAAACTCTATGCGACGGGGTATTCCGTTATTATCGCACATGAGAAGATAAATAAGTCTCTGGGAATTCATCACCAGGATTGGATAACGAAAAAGATTTAGAGCGCTGCGTAACGTTCGTGTAATAATGCACGATCGTTGACAAGGACCAATGAAAACCCCGCGACTTGGCCGAAACGAGATCCTATTGGTCGTATGAACCAGCCTATGGTATCATGCAACACTGCCGGACCAAGTCGGCTAACGCGGCTGTCAAATATTCCGAAAACTTCTGCAGACTGTAAATATATTTCAAAACTGACTGGATCTCGAAAAGAGTAAAATAATAAAAAAAAATTTCACACTACTGAAACTCCTGACGAGTCTGTCTGCACAAACTGACACGAGTAAGACGCATGATTCCGGAGACAGAAAACAAAAGAAGAGCGAGATTTTAGGTCTCTAATGATTTCATCGGGATTATTCGTGCGAGGGAGGAGGAGTAGGGGTGGGGGAAGGGAGGGGAGAGGGGAGGGAACATAGATTGAGGGGAAGGGAAGGAGAGGGGGAGAGGGGAGAGGACGACGGCGACCAGAGCGTGTAGTTTAGTAGGGTGTTAACAGCAGGTGTGACGGGAGTGTTAGTGACGTCTGCCCTGAAAACAACACAGAATAAAACGATCCATCATCGCCTCTTACTCTGGCCAGACGTCCCTCTGCCGGGATATCGCGCGCCACTCCTCGCCACCGAGAGAAAAACGAAGGGGAAATAAAAACAATAATTTAGAGAATGAAAGAGCTGCGACACGAGAGCCAGCGAACCCAGCAGTCCAGGTCGAAGTGAAATGGCCAGCGGACATGGGTAGCGAGACGGCGGGAAGGGGAGCCGAGGCGAAGGGCATCTCGGCCTAAAAAAGAAGGAAAAAGAAGAGAAAGAGAGGTAGAAAGAAGAAAGAAAAGTAAGAAAGAAAATCGAGTAAAGAAGAAAGCCCAATCTGTAAGTAATAAAATGAGTGAGATGTTATGACAGAGCCCCTTGAGGTAGAAAGACACGCTGGAGAGCATGCGGAGGAGGAGCAGCAGCAAGAACGCCGGGGCATGGAGCAGTAGGAAAATGATAAGGAGAAGAACAGGGAGGAGATAAGAGGAGGCGCCGTGAGGCAGACGAGGGGACGAACCGAAGGTGATTGGCGGGTAAAGGGCGATTCCGGGAGAAGATGATGCCTTCCTTGGAGCTGGTGATCACGAGCGAGGGTCAAGGCGGGTCGGACGAGCAGGGGGAGGAGTCAGGCAGC
>NC_091579.1:10752412-10762412 GCF_042767895.1 Penaeus vannamei
ATTATTATTATTATTATTATTAAAATTATTATAATAATTAAAATTATTATTATCATTAAAATCATTATTATTATTAAAATTATTATTATTATTAGATTTATTATTATTATTAAAATTATCCTTATTATTAAAATTATTATTATTATTATTATTATTATTATTTATTATTATTATCAAAACTATTATTATTATTACAATTATTAAAATTATTATTGCTATTATGATAATTATTATTGCTTTCCTTCCCATTATTATTCTTCCTTCCTTCCTTCTCCACAAGGTCGTATCTCCGCTTCTATCTGGCACACGCAGGTTAAAGCCCCTTTCCACTTACTGGTAAATCGTTACACTGGATTTCTCCTTTCGTGTTATTTTCTTATTGTTTCGCTTTACTGTTCTGTTTTATTTTCCTTTGGATTATTGTATTGTTTGGTATTATGCTTTAGCCTTCGTGTGAAAATATTGTTTATGGTTATATTTGTTTTGTTTTTGTTTTTTTGTCTTTCTTTCAACGCGTTGCAGTTCAGTTTCTTTTTATTCAGAAGATATGTTTATGATTTTACCACTGTTGTTATTACTGTTACTTGTTATTATTGTTTCTTTAATTATGTAATTTTATATACAATCATCGTTAAATATCGTCATTATAATAATTTTCATCATCATTTTCACCATTATTATCATCTCACTTCGCCCTCGTTGTCATTACCCACATCCCCATCCTTATGCTCATCCTCATTTTCACTTTCCTCATTAGCATCGTCATCGCCATCGCTATTCTCTTCTTTATCATTCTCTGTCCTCACCATCATCCTGATGTATGATTAACATCGTCACCATCATCATTCTCGTGACTTTGATCTTCATCGTCATTACTATCCTCCTGTTCCTTTTCGTCCTCTTCCTTCTCCTCCTCTTCCTCTTCTTCTTCCTCCTCCTCTTCTTCTTCTTCCTGTTCCTATTCCTCCTCCCCCCTCCTCCTCCACCTCCTCTTCATACTCCTTCCTCTACACCTTCTCCTCCTCCTTCCCCTCTCTCACTCCCCCCTCATTATCACCATTTTTAAACAATCCCCCTCCATTCCCCTCTTCCCCCCCAGGGCTGGTGGACAGGGGGAGGCCCGGTAGCGACAGTGAAGATGGTGATGGAGACGGGCGTGGGCGTGATCACGAGGGCTTGGCCATTGCACCAGCCCGCCCGCAACCTGAAGCTGGAGTTGAGTCGCGCCACGCAGGTCCCGCCCCACTTCCTCCAGGTAAGAGACGGGTCGAGAGGAAGCTTTCCAGGTGAGAGGGAGACAATCCAGGTGAGAGATTTTGTGAAAATGATTGAGGAAGCTTTTTCAGGTGAGAGGGAGCCATTCCAGGTGAGGGATTTTGTGAAAATGATTAAGAGGACGGTTTTCAGGTGAGAATGAGCCAATCCAGGTGAAAGATTTTGTGAAAATGATTAAGAGGACGTATTTCAGGTGAGAGGGACTGATTCCAGGTTGAAAGATTTTGTGAGATGTATGAGAGGGACTAATTCCGAGTGTGAGTTTTTTTGTTGTTGTTTTTTTACTATTTAGAAGGAAGGTTTCCATGTGAGAGGGACTGATTCCAGGTTGAAAGATTTTGTGAAAATTGGTAAAAGGAGTTTTTTCAGGTGAGAGGGGCTAATTCCAGGTTGAAATATTTTGTGAGATGAAAGAGGGACTAATTCCAGGCGAGTTTTTTTTGTCAGTAATTGAAAGGAAGCTTCCCAGGTGAGAGGAATCAATTCCAGGTGAGGGATTTTGCGAGAGGAATGAAAGGGATTAACTGCACGTGAGAGATTTTGAGATAATGATTAGGAGGATTTTTTTTCAGGTGAGAGGGACTAATTCCAGGTTGAAAGATTTTGTGAGATGCATGAGAGGGATTAATTCCAGATGAGGGATTTTGCGAGAGGAATGAGAGGGACTAATTCTATGTGAGAAATTATGTGAAAGTAATTCAATGGAAACTATTCAATTGAAGTAATTCAATGGAAGCTGTTCATGTGGGGGAGATTAATTCCAGAGAGTCTGCGAGCTGCATGAGCGGGATTAGTTCCAGGTTGAGAGATTTTGTGAAAAGGATTAAAAGGAAGTCTATAATTCTAAGAAGTCTAAGAAAATAATTCAATGGAAGCTATTCAGATGAGAGGGACAAATTCCACGTTGAAAGATTGTTGTGCGATGAGTGACTGATTAATGTGCGAGATCTTGTGAAATTATGTGAAATGAATGATTGCAGGGGCGATAGTTTGTAAAATGAATAAGAGCCTTTAATTCCAGGTGATAGATTTTGTGAAAGAAAGTGAAATGAGAGATTTCTTAGATTGAATAATGATTATAAAGTCCAAGTGCGAGAATTTGTGAAATTGATTGAAATTGATAATTGGCAACAGGGAGATGTTGTGAAATGTGTATGAATGCAAATGAATACTTGAAGGTGTGGAAATGTATGCAATGAATAAGAATTTATAGTCCAAGGAAGATTTTGTAAATTAAATGGAAACGAATAACCCCAGACGAGAGATTTTGGATGACAAATAAAAATGGATATTTCCGGGTTGACTTTGCGAAATGATTGGAAGTGTATAAGATCCCAAAATTAGGTATTTTATTGCGAAACTGAATTAGAATTATACCAAGAGGGCGAATTTGCGAAGTTAATAAGAATAAATAATTTCAGATGGGAGATATTAGAAAATAGATATGGATAAGAATGAATAGCCCCATAACGCGAGTTCTTGTAAGATAAGTATAAAAAAAAGATGATAATAATAACAATTCTATAATGCGAGGTGTCTCTCTGACATTTCTGCAGCTTAGAAAAAAAGATACTGACTTACTTATTCCGATGAAGTTGATGATATCGAGATATTTATGACACGTCTGCGAGAAAGGGGTGCGGGGTGGATATCGTACTCGGTTTCAGAGCTCTAGGGGGGAGTCCGGAGCCAAGGGGAGGGAGGGGGGAGGACTGGGTGCCAAAAAAAGACCTAGGAGACAAAGGGAGGAAGCAAGACAAAGGTGAGGGCGGGGAGAATCTACAGTTAACTCAGGAGCCAAAGGGGGTTCCTTGTGTGAAAGATACCCTGAAGTCAAAGACACACTGAAGGCAAATGGGGGGTAGGGGGGGGCAAGGTTGAGGGAAGGGGAGAAGCCAAAGGAAACCCAGGAACCAAAAGGAGTTGAATGAGTCAAAGACACCGTGAAGCTAAAGAAACCCTGAAATCGAAGGGACCCTAAAATCAAAGGAACCCTGAAAACAGACATTTTGAAGCCAAACGGAACCTGAAGCCAAAAGAACCCTGAAGTCAAAGACACTGTGAAGCCAAACGGAACCTGAAGCCAAAAGAACCCTGAAGTCAAAGACACTGTGAAGCCAAAGGAACCCTGAAGCCAAAGAGAAGGTCAGACATCCACCCCGATCTCGTATCTCTGCAATTTTATATAAACGTAACTTTCCCGAGAACAACAAAAAATAACAGCTAAAAAGAGAATGGTTATTACAACAGCGAAGAGAGCCCGGAAGAATCTATACGTACCCAAAACGTGCCGCGGTAGAGATCCCTGATTGCACGTCTTGCATCGTTGCCGTACGCATTCTGTTCCTTTCTTACGTTTAAGAGTGTCTATTTTTTCTATCATTATTTGGTTTATCAATAATAATTATCCTTTATTAACTTTGTATTCGGGATTATTATCACGTATGAAATTGTTTATTTTTCATAATTTATTATACTCTTTTATTTTCCTGATTCATTATATCCTCCATTAATATTATCTGATAACTTATTTTTTTATTCATTATCTCATCATTCATTACTGATATTATGGCTTATTGTTTATTTTCATTAGTCATTGTTTTATTATTGATTTTATTATTTCGTGATTTATTTTTGTTGCATTTAACTTTTTCTCCATCAAAATTTCTCCCCTTATCATTAATCCTTATTTATTATCCTATATTTTATTATCATTATGTATCCTCTTACTTATTGTCATTTTTTATCTTCCTATATTTAATCATTATTTATCATCCTATATCTAATTAACATTATTTATTTTCCCATTTTTATAATCATTATTTATTTTCTCATTTTTATTATCATTATTTATCATCCTATATTTGACTATCATTGTTTATCAACCTATCCTTTATTATCATTATCATCCCATCTTTTATCATCATTACCTATCATCCCATCTATTACCATTATTTATCCTCCGTTTCTCACCCGAGTATTTTCAGAACTCGACTGTGTCTTCGAGCGAAATTCTCGAGGCTAGAGAGATTTAAAGTGTTAAGGATCCCTGACTGCACATCTTCCATTCCTGCGCGACTTACTTTTGCCGCCGGAAAAGATGACACAAGAAAAGATGTTACTGCCCTTGACTCGGGATTAAGAATAACTGGAGAATAACGAGGTCTATATAAATGTCACGTTACTTTCGAGTTCTGCGTATCTTTGGGTGGTAAGGCCCGTGCCTTTAAGGCCATATCACACTAGATTTTTTCCGTCAATTTCTTTCTCCGCAAGGTTCGTCTACAAACGGAACGCTTTCCAGACCAAGACGGTTACGACCGTTTCCGTCTGACTAATTTCCGTGTTGATCTTGTGCTGTTAATAAATTAGATAGGATGGGTGAATGTAAACATAAGCTAATATTTAAGAACATTCGTATATACAATATACATCATCATATTTCCTTAAAATAACGTAATATGTATGAGAATGTTCGTGTGATTCCCGGGACCTCACTCCGATAGTGCCATGTTTGTTTACATGATTTTCATACGGAGTTCATTCGGAAACGCAAAAAATTGACAGAAAAAGTGCTAGGGTGATAGGGTCTTTAATAATTACTTGCCGTGTCACACATGGACTTTTTCCGCATTGTTTTCCCGCTGGCAACAACCGTGGTCATTTTGGCGCGCGCAGTCACACTAGCGACGAGAACCACGGAAACAGTCTAAACACGACAAGATGACTCCAACCCCCGCGAAGGCTCTGGCGATAATGGACGCTATTTAGGCTATGTGGCGACTATTTAATGCGAAACAACTATATATAATGCCAACTAAGAGCATATTTTCGCTATTCCCATCTAGTCAGCTGACAGGGAAACGTGGAGACAAATGTAAACAAACAGGCGATCAGCACATTACCAACTTGTATCAGTTATTATTAAATACAAGAGATTTTTTTGCATTACCGTAACGGTTATTTACTATAACATGATTTTAACCAAATGCCAACGACAAATTTGCAAGCGAAAACAAAAATTATCATTTGCCTGGAAATTATCGCACTCGGCCAATATGCCAGCGGTAGCAAAAAATTACATATATATATATATATATATATATATATATATATATATATATATATATATATATATATATAATAAAAAAAAAACGGAAATACTGCTAGTTTGACACCACCCTTGGAGAGTAACTCGTTGAGACGGATGGGCGGGTATCTATGCACGATTGTATTGCATATTAACTTTGCATGATACTGTACATGTATGTGTAAGGGGAGGGGATGGAGGGATGTATGTGTGTGTGTGTGTGTTTGTGTTTGCATGTGTGTTTGTGTGTATGTATAAGCGATTGTATGCGTATCCCACTGGATATGTCTCCTAATTAATATTCTAAAAAAAAAAGATTCACCGTCAAATGCTCTTACCATGCCCCTTCCTCCTCTCAGGCGTAACCTGAAAACTACATAATATATGTAATCATGTGATGGTAGCATGATAACGTAGAGAAAAAAAGTGCATATCCGTTCTTTCTCGCGTGTCAATCCCCAAAATTATTAATGATTAATGTGTACTGTTGTCGAAGTTCTCCACCTTTTCTACTTCAACTTTCTCCACATTTAGTAGAAGTCAAGAACAAAATAATGATAATAATAATGATAATGATAATAATAATAATAATAGTAATAGTAATAATAATAATAATAATAATAATAATAATAATAATAATAATAATAAATATAAAAAATGTAAATCTAAAAAAATTATGATATTTAAAAAATACTACGTGATACGGTAGGTATACAAGGACTTACATCATGTACAATAGTGTTAAATCCAGCTGTAGGTTCCTGCCATATGGTCATTATGGTTTCTATACTTAGCACTCGTTATACAACGCGGGATTTATAACACGACCCTACAATCTTATCGATATTTTCTTCCCTTCTCTCTTCCTCTTCCTTCTCTTGTTCTTCCTTTTCCTCCTTTTCTTCATTCTTCTTTTTTTTTCATTTACTTCTTCTTTTCTTGTTCACCCTCTTCCTCCATTTCTTTTTTATTCTTCACTCTTCTTCTTCTCCTCCCTTTCTTCTTCTTCTCCTTTTCTTCTTCTTCTTCTTCTCTTTTTCTTTTCTCTTCTTCTCCTTTCCTTCTTCTTCTTTTTTCTTCTTCTTCGTTTCTTTTCTTCTTCTTCTTCTTCTCTCTTCTTCTCTTTTTCTTCTCTCTTCTTCTCCTTTTCTCTCTTCTTTTTCTTCTCTTTTTCTTCTCTCTTCTTATTCTTCCTCCTCCTCCACCACCACCCGCCCACCAGCTGGTCCTCCGCGGGCGTGTCCTGAGTGACGTCTCCACCTTGCGAGACATGGGCGTGGAGGCCAACGAGACGGTCCAAGTGGGCGTGTCCTCCAAGCGCCCGCACACCCACCCGCTGACCCTCCTGGCGCCCACCACGCCCACGATCCCGACGCCGGATGTCATCACTGTGATCGTCGCTGAGGGTGAGGGCGTGTGTTTGTTTGTTTGTTTGTTTGTTTTTGTCGTCTTTGCTTGTTTCATTGTTTTGTTTGTTTGTTTAATTGTTTATTTTGTTTTGTTTGCTTTTCAGTATTTGTTTTGGTTGTATTTTTCATTGTTTTGGTTTGTATTTTGATTGCTTTCTTATCCATTTGTTTGTTATTGATTGGTAGTGTTTGTTTGGTTAGTTGTTTGTTTGCTTGTTTAATCTGTTTGTTTTGGTTGGGTGGGTGGGTGTGTTTGGGTTTATTTATTTGTTTGAGTGTTTGTTATTTGTTTATTTGATTGTGTGCTTGTTATAGATTTGCTTATTTGTTATTTATTTGCTTGTTTGCGTGTATTTGTTTATTTGTTTAGGGGATACATTAGGGGATATCTTTCCATGTGCTGATGAATATTTAAACTCACTGATGCTTATTAATCTCATATTCATATTGGTAGGCATTTTTTTTTTTACAGCATAACGTTTCATATGTTTACGTCACACTGATATAGCCTTCCTTTATCAATATGTTGCTTTATCTAGATTTTTTAAAAGTTATCATTTCATCATTATACCATTTCTAGCCCTTTTTTCTTCCCTCCTCCTTTTTCTTCCTATTTTATCATATCCTTCTTCCTCTTCTCTCTTTTATTATCCCTTTCTTCTTTCTTATTCATCTTCCTTCTGCTTATCCCTCCCGCTCCTTCTTCTTCCCTCTTTTATTACTTCTCCTTCCTCTTTCCTTTTTTTATCCCTCTTCCTCTTCCACTTTCTTCTTTTTATCCCTCCTCCGCCTTCATCTCCTTCCTTCTGTTTATCCTTCCTCCTCCTTCTTCCCTCTTTTATTACCCCTCCTTCCTCCTCTTTTTTATCCTTCTTTTTATCCCTCTTCCTCCTTCTTCTTCTTCCTCCCTCTTTTTATCCCCTTCTCTTCCTCCTCCTTCCTTCTTTTATCACCCCTCTCTTCCTCCTCCTCCTTCCCACTTTTATCACCCCTCTCTCTCTCCTCCTTCCCACTTTTATCACCCCTCTCTTCCTCTTCTTCTTCCTCCTTCCCTCTTTCATCACCCCTCTCTTCCTCATCTTCCTCCTCCTTCCCACTTTTATGACCCCTCTCTTCCTCCTCCTCCTCGCCACCCCTCTCATCCTCTTCCCCCTCCCATCCTTCGCAGCCGGAGTCGGAGAGCGGGAGGTCGTGGTGGAGGTGGAGTGGGCGGGGGTGCGGAAGCCTTGGCTGGGGGGGTTCCGCCACAAGATCTCGGGGCTTCACTACCACAACGCCACCACGCAGACGCAGCCGCCTCAGAGACCCAAGCCAGGTAGGTTGGAGGGAAGGGGGGAAGGGGGTGGTGGAGGGAGGGTGAATGGAGGAGAGAGAGGGAAGGATGAGATGATGGAGGGAGGATGGATGGAGGGGAGATGAAGGGATGGGAATGAAGGAAGGGGTGAGAATGAAAAAAATAGATGATGAAGGGAGGATGAATGAAAGAGAGGAGGAAAGAAGGGGATGGTGGAGGGAGGGTGGATGAAGGAGAGAGAGGGAAGGATGAGATGATGGAGGGAGGATGAATGGAGGAGAGATGAAGGGATGAGAATGAGGGAAGGAGAGAGGGAAGGAAAGAGAGAAGCAGAGAATGAAAGAGAGATGAAGGGATGAGAATGAAGGAAGGAGTGAGAATGAAAAAAAATAGATGATGAAGGGAGGATGGATGAAAGAGACGAGGAAGGAAGGGGATGGTGGAGGGAGGGTGAATGGAGGAGAGAAGGAAGGAAAGAGATGATGGAGGGAGGATGAATGGAGGAGAGAAGGAAGTAAGGAGATGATGGAGGGAGGTTGGATGAAGGAGAGAAGGGAAGGAAGATATGATGGAGGGAGGATGGATGGAGAGAGGGATGGATGAGATGATGGAGGGAGGATGGATGAAGGAGAGAGGGAAGGAAGAGATGATGGAGTGAGAATGAAGGAAGGAGAGATAGAGGGATGAGAATGAAGGAAGGAGAAAATTTTTAAAAAATTTAAAAAATAGATGGAGTGAGGATGAACTAAGAAGCTAAGGAAGGAAGAGATAGAGTGAAAAGGAAGTATGAATGAAGATGAGATAAAGGAAAGAGAATAATTGAAGGAGAGATGACGGAGTGAGAATAGATGAAGAGAATGAAAAGAAATGGAGGAGTGACAATGAGTGAAGGAGAGAAGAAGGAAAGAGTGAAGAAGAGAATGAAGGAATGAAGAAGGATTGTATGAAAGAGAATGAAGGAAGGAATGAAGAAGGATTGTATGAAAGAGAATGAAGGAAGGAAAGATAAAGGAATGAAAAAAGAGTGAATGAGTGATTGAACGAATGAGAATGAATGACTTCACGGCCCAAGAGGTGTGAGTTTGATTACATCTTCGTCAGAGATATAATCCTCCTCCTTTTTCCTTTTTATTCTTCCTTCTTTTTATACATCCTCCTCCTTCTCCTCCTTTCTATTTATCCCTTCTTCCTCCCTCTTTTTTATCACTCCTCTTTCTACGTAGATGTCGCCACCGTGTTGCGAAGATTTTCATTCATAATTTTTTTCGACAAGATTTTGGTGCGATAAAAAAGTACTGTTACTGTTCAGCTGTGTTTGTACTATAATATGTACATTTATGGCGTCTTATCGTGTTGTTGCTGTTGCTTGTTGTTACTGTTGTTATCAATGTTGTTACTGTTGTTGTCGTAACTGTTATTGTAATTGTTTTTGTTACCGTTGTTGTTATTGTTGTTTTATTTGTTGTTAATGCTGTGATCACTGTTGATAGCGTAGTTATTACGTTTTTTTAATCAGATCTATCGGCTATTAAACCGCTTTCGTATTTCGTAGGTCGCCCTGGTTGCTAAATTACCTGTAAACATGCATTTCTAGCATAATAACGAACGCTTTTACCTGCATGTTGTATCATGAACAACTTTGCACATTTGACGTTTTTTCTTTCTTTCTTTTCTACTTTTTTGTTAGATTTCCGATAAACTGCAGACTTTCGGGGGAAAAATAATCCACAGAGAAAATAAGATTTATAGGTTTAGTAATCGTTAGTGTATTTCAAAAAAAAAAAAAAAAAAAAAAAAAATAGGGTCGTATCTCCCTCACCGAGAAATGACCACGAACGACCTATTACGACCACTTTCAGATAAGGTCGTTGGACGAGTAGGTCAGTTTCTTTTACTTCATCTCTTTCTTCTTCTTTTCTTATTATTATTGCT
>NC_091579.1:10779912-10794912 GCF_042767895.1 Penaeus vannamei
CGCTGGTGGCTCTCCTCGACAAAGAGACGGAGTTGCTGAGGTCCTTGGAGGCTCATCGCGCCGTCCGCTCGGCCAGGAGAAGGAACGCGGCCATCGCACTCTTCCTTCAGGAGGTAGGTCTTGGTGGACGAGGAATGAGGGGGCCGGACTATGGGTTTCAAGCTTTTTCTAGGAGGTGGACTTGGGTGGATGAGAGCGGAGGCGGCCTGGGTTCTTGGGTAATAAGTTTTTTATGAGGTGGACTTTGGTGGATGGGGACGGAGGAGGCCTGGATTCTTGGGTCTTGAGTTCTTTTAGGAGATGGACTTTGGTGGTGCTAGCCGTTGGGTCTCGATGGAACGTGGTATGTGTTTTTTATCCTTCAGAAGGTAGGATACTGAAGAATGACGAAACACACTCCAGGGTTGATGAAAATGTCAGGAAACATATTCTGTGAATAGTGGATTTCTTTTCCTATCAGTCAGGCTATTGGTGGACGGGGATGGAGGCGAGACTGTTCATTGTGTGGCTTGGGAAGTCTGTTCTAGAATTTGCGGTTTTTGTAATATTATTATTTATGATCCTTATCATTAGTGGTATTCTCATCATCAACATCACTCTCGCCATCACATACCATTGTTAGGTTCATCATAAAGTCCAAAACATCCTCCTCCTCACGAACCGTCACTATTATCACCACCATTATCGTCAGTCTCCTCACCACCTGGATCGTCCCATGACCCGTCCTCCTTCCCTCCTCAGGTGTCCCGAGCGCAGGTGTGGAAGGTCGGAAGCCATGCGGGCGGAGTGGAGGTTGAGACTCCGGAGACAGAGCCTGTGAGGACTCTGGCCTCCCTCGCCTCCGCCCTCCAGAAGGATGCGTCGACGGAGGTCAGAGGTCAGCAGTTCAACTCCGTCTTCAGTACCGTAAGTAGTAGTAGCTATATTTTGAGTATGCATATTATTTTTTTCTTGGGCGAGGGTTAAAAATGTTTTTAAGAAGAAATATGTTTTTACCAGTAAATATTTTTCCTCGAGTAATTTCTTATTCAGAATAAATATCTTTTCCTCAGAAAATATCATTTAAGAGTAAATATATGTCTTTAAAAGTAAATATTTCTTTTCTGTAGTAAATATCAATCTCAAGTAAATATTTCTTTTCTGTAGTAAATATCAATCTCAAGTAAATATTTCTTTTCTGTAGTAAATATCAATCTCAAGTAAATGTTTCTTTTCTGTAGTAAATATCATTTAATACCGTTTAATACCGTTTTCAAGATTTTTTTTTTCTTTTTAATTCCCTTTTCGGAGTAAAAATCTTCATTCAAATAGTAAATACCCCGTCCAGGTGGAGCGCTTCCGTCCCTCCCACGGCGACCCCGACGAGACTTCCCGGACGGCGCGAGAGCTGGGGGCGCTGGCGAGACGAGGCCTGCATCTCCTGGCCAGGGGAACCACCGACTCCAGGCTCAGGGGACTTCGCAAGAGGCTTCACAGTCTCATTATCACTTATCTTCAACAGGTTGCGTATTGCTTTCTGGAGATTCTCCATTTGTTTTCGTTTTTGAAGAGTTCTTATTTTTCTGTGGGGCTTATTTTTTTTTTACATTGTCTGTTTCGTTTGGGAGTAGGTTTGTAATGTATAAGTAATAGGCATATTTTCTATGTATTATCTTTCATTTCAGTGTCTTTTTAGCTTGTTTTGTTCATTCTATCTGCTTGATTAACCTCATCATAATCCTTACGTATTTCATATTTTGCTTACTCAGAACCTTTCATCTTTATTGTTATCCAAGGTTTGCCCAAGATCTGGTTAATATATTTTAATACAAACTGCTACTCAGTAACTGGGAAGATTAATGAAATACATAACATTCTGGCGTCTTTTGCATTGCAGGTTCAGACGAGATCATCAGTACCAATGCAACCCCGACTAGTAAGAGCTGCAGGTGGAAAACCACTTCTTGTTCCCACGACGAGCACATAACAAGTGAAAGCCATAACAGTAAAATTGACATGACAGTGAAAACCACATGACCGTAAAATCCACACAACGATGTAATCAACATGGTGAAAACCGTGAAATCCCTATGGCAGTGGAATCACCTCAGTTTGATTCATGGATAACGGCTGGGATAAAACACAGCATATATATTTGCTGGAGAAAAGTTGCCCTGGTTGGTTATATTTTCCCTGCAGGACACATCCCCCAAGGCCTTACCTGTGGGAATATCTTTTTATCTACTGAAAATATTTGCAATCTGTTAAAAACCTCCTTTAATTTCTGTTCATATCTTTTTAACAGATATTGTAATAATGTTTAAAAAAAGGAGATACTTAAGTTTCTAATTGCTTATGAAGAATGCATTTAGACAATGGTTATAAATAATTCACTTCATTATATTCTCATCTCTAATCACGTTATAAGATATAGGATCATATTCTGAAACTTACCATATTCATAAGCATTCCATGATATAATGTTCTTAGATTTCCATTGTATTTTATCATCTGATATTCACCCATCTGTAGTGCCAATGTATGTCATGGGTTTTACTACTGATATGCAATTCATATGAAATGGGAATTGCTTACGTTTTGACTTGTACTCTTTACAGCAAAAGCACAACAAAATCACAACTTTATATCCTCCAAGCGTCTTTCTAATAAATAGGAGAAAACAATCATTACCGTTTTTACTACGGTATGGTAATGGGTTCAACAATTAACAATAAAAAGGAGACAGGCTAATCACAACAAGACAATATCAAATCTAAGTCTCCCAGTAACATTTACATATTCCTCAGGTGGTTTGGTGCAAGTTTACCCCATATAATACCTATCCATAATGCTAAGTGAAAGAGATGGGTAGGCATCAGCACAAACTGTACTTAGGAGTTATGCTTGCGATATAATCACTAAAATTTCTCCTTAAGAGTACAAAAGAAAAGCAGGAAATGTTTGCCAATACTTCATTGCATGTCTACAGCAGTACTATTTTTATAATTATGAAGATGATAAGCTCCATAGTATTATAAGGACTATTTTTATTAGCTAATATTAATAATACAGACTTTTCTTCTTTGTGAGCATTATTATGCTTCTTAGAACTACACCATATGCATATAAAATATGTACAACCTGTTCTTGTTATTTCATTATCAACTGTCTACAATTGCCATCTCTATTAGAATTTAAGATGCACGAGATTTTTTCCTACTGATCACGTTATATAGACCACATACCGAAAATGACTGGAAAAGTATATTAATGGGAACTTAATGGTCAATGGTTAAAAAGCAAAATAAATGTGGTAGACATCTAAGGTCATATAGCACTATAGGAGAGTATATTAAAGGAGGGGTGAAGGGTGATAGTTGCTATGCGTCAACTATCTAGAGTGATCCTGAAAGGGTTAAAGATGGGTAAAAAAGTTACTGTGTGAATGGGCTATAGTGAGTTTAGGTAAGGGAATTACATGTGTTTCACGTGTGTATCCAGGAGGGAGTGGAAATGATAGAAGGGATGGAGGGAGGGAGAATGTACGTGTAGTTGGAGTTGAGGTGTTAGGGAGGGAGTAGGAGGAAGTGGTGTAGGGGGAATATGAGGAGGAGGAGGAGGGAGTAGGAGGAAGTGGTGTAAGGGGAATATGAGGAGGAGGAGGATGGGTGTTGGGAGGATGTATATCGGTAGTAGGCTGAATTGAGGGGGTTAGGTTGTGTTGAGAGGGAGTAGGAGGGAGGGGTGTAGGGAATATGAGCAGGAGGGGGATGAATATCGGCAGTCACTTCGAGTGTGGAGGGATCATAAGTTGTGGAATTTTGTCTCATAAGCATATAAATTTGAATATCTTCCCTAGTTTATGCAGTGGAGTTGGTTGGAGAGTTTTGTGTGACAAAGGTTTTTTATGAGGGGGGGGGAGAGGAGACGTGTCTGAGGAATAAATGGAAAGGTAGGTGGAGGGGAGTGTGGGGTAGGCGAGGTAGGGGAATGTTTAGCCTGTCTGCTGCGGGTAGTACGGGGAGGGATAGGGGCTGTAGTTGAGATTGGAGTGTCTGGATTTAGAGTGGCGTACGAATTTGACTGGGGGAGGTAGAATGTAGAAGTGGAAGTGGGGAAGTAAGTAGGTATAGGGGAGGGTGTAGGAACATCTTGGGGTGGAGGGGGAGGGGCAGAGCGAGAGATATTACTAGAGTAATGAGAAACCTTGTCGGTGTGCTCAGACTCAAACTTATAAGTGGGACGGCCTCTATAAAATACATTATGGGGGCCGCCGCAGTTAGCACATGTGTGTGTTTGTGCAGGGCAGTTGGGCACATAGGGGGTATCGGTCTGTGGCGCGGCAGTGTTTGGCAGGATGTCCAAATCGCCAATAGTTTTGACACTGATGGGGAAGAGGTTGGTATGGTCGAACAGGGAGGGATTGTCGTCTAATGTAGATATGGACGGGAAGGTCATGTGTACTGAAAGTAATTTTGGCAATGTTGGTGTGTTTCTTTCGCTGACCTCTAGGAGGAATAGAGTAGCAATGTAATGATTTCATTGGTCTTTGAGGCAGCCGAGTAAGTCTTCTCCACAATGACCTATCTTTGGTATCGACTAGGCAGTCTGCTGGAGAGATAGAGACTTCCGGTACAAGTATTAAGAGTTGGATTAGGTTCTGCAGGTATGGGGTTGCTAAAGAGATTAGTTAGCTTTGATTTGACTATAGCTTCAGTTTCAGATGTAACTATAACGAGACGGGAACGATCGGGTCAGGTACGGAGGGGAACTCTACCCACTTGCTCTTGGAGACATTGTTGAAAGAGAAGGGTGTTGTCTGAGTAAGGAGCTGTAGGGGGGATCATGAAAATTTGGTCCCATTTGGCTGGGCTAGAGTATTTAAGATTTTGGTAGAGTTGTGGGTGGTAGACGTACGGGGACGTGTGGAAGAGGGAGTATTGTTGAGTGGGATAGTATTACGGAGAGATGGAGAATAAGGTTGTAAGGTAGTAATAAGGGAAGATGAGATGATTGGTGAAGAAGACTGTGGGGGTAGAGTTGATGAAGTTGAAGTTGGGGGAGTAGGAGTCTCGCCTTGGGTGGATAATGCACTAGGAGGCATTGGGGAGTACGTAGTTGTTGTTGTGTTCAGAGTCGTCAAATGAGAGCCGGGAGAGTTTGAATCGGTGGGGCTATATGATGAAGGGACAGGCCTCATTGCCTCTAATATGCGCATTACTTCTTCATTACTAGCCATGGGAAGCATTGGCTATGTTGGGGAAATAAACAGTCCACCCCTCAGGGTCCCCTTTAGGAGCACTGGCTAAACAACAAAACGGGAATACCGTGCCCATGGTTCCCTCAGGCCATTCAGGACTGGCTCAAAGTCAGCCTCTCATCCTTTCAGCACGGCTCTTACACCTTAGGAAGTAGATAGTAGAAGGGGTTGGAGAAGGGACTGACACAAAAGAGCTGGAGGGAGAAAAGACCATGCAAAATTAGTCGAATCGAGGGCTGAGACCCTAGGCAGGGGAGATCCCTGCACTGGGTCTCCGTCTCCGTCTCCTAAGCCCCTCCCTCCCCCTACGACAACAATGGGCAAGGGATTGCAGGGGAATGTGAAGTTAGACACAGCAGGAGTGACCTATTAGTCAACCTGTATATGTGGTACACACACTGTATGCACAGAAGTAACATGTAAAGGAATTAAATACTAATAAGTCTTTGTGAAAGTAGTAATTTTTTATTCATATTTTCAGACTTAAATTAACAATTGGGTAAAGCTCTGCACTTTGGTTACAAATACCTCACAAAAATCCAAAAGCTTAGCTCTGCAAATTTTGTAAAAAGCAACAACAAAAAATACAAACCACTAGCACAATTGCAAAATAACAACCAAAACAGATTTAGGTTGAAATTAAAGTGTACTTCTTTTCATAAGGACTCCAAAAATATATCTTTTCCACAACTTACCATTAATCATTCAGTACATTTACTGAATTTTGTGTTTCATGTCCATTATTTTAGTAATAAAATTATCTGATTTCTTATAATTACACACAATATTTCAGCCAATAATTACAAAATAAATAAATACAAAAACTTAACACTATGAAAATACTAATCATGTCTTTCTAATCAAGTCAAATTGTCTTTTAAATTTTCTTGATAAACAACCATCAAGTACAAATCAGTTTCCACTTTAGAGATCAAAGTTACAACATAAATTTCACATGTTAATAATACAACTGAATATTTACTTTCTTAACTTTGCATGGAGGAGTAAACATCTATAAACACATGCAACATTAGTATATATTCCCCTGCCTTATTAATAACAGATCTTTACTTCTCACATCTTCAATAATTAAATTGATTTAAGTTTTTCATTAATAACATTGGGGTCGAGAATGCACAACTCACTTTTCACCAAGATATATGGGGGGGGGGGGGTCTGAGTCCAAACACATGTGATAATTTTCATTTAGACTTGAAATATAAACCATACATCATCTTTGTAATACATTTTCAGACTTTTGTTATTTTTCTTTTGAAACCTCTCTAAAAATTAGTGTAATATATTCTCTGTTCAGATCTAATTTCCCTTTACACACTAAACAAAAATATAACACTAACTATAACAAAGTGATTACTTTATTTCAGTGTTGCAAAGAACCAAATTTTATATCTAAACACAAAATACGTATTGCTCTGAAGTTAACAACATCCATTTATTTCATCACATAATAGTACCTTTTTTGTTACTATGACTTTCTTTTATCAACAACTTTTCAAGCAATATCCATCCGATCTTGCATTTCTCATTTAACCAGTCTGAATAACAAAAGACAATGAATTCACGGAAATAAAAAGGTTTCAAACTCAGCTATTTAAAAAAAAAAAATGTGTTGAATGTTTCCAAACTCAAGAGATTCCTTCCTTTGTCCACTAGGATATTTCTAGCCTAAAATAATAAGCATGCCTGTATCAACATACCCACAGATAAGTAGATTCACATTTCATTTCTAAGGAAATAATTTATACATGAAAGATAATTTATATAAAATGAAGCATTAAATACCACAAGAAAAGACCATATTCTATTTTAAGAATATGAACAAAACTGAATAAAGGAGACTAATAGATCTACTTTCAGCTTAATATTTGACATTTGTGATGTGTGACCTGATGTCAGCAGAACAAAATGGCATGCAGTTACACTAACCATAGTTGGATTATGTGATTATACTTAACTATCGTTAAAGCCAAATATAGATTAATGTTTTACTTACACATAGGAACCGGAACACGACTCTCGCTATTTCACCTTTCTTCCACACCATAGCAAAATTAAATGTTCAAGTGACTGAGAAAAAATTTACCCAGAGGATACACAAATTTAAATGGTTGATATAAAGCAATTTCACTGGTAGACTTTGTGTATCAAAACTGAATCCTTAACTAGTGGTCACATTTATCCTTCACAAACTTTAAAAACTAACAAAATAACAAATTCTCTATATCCTATATATTTTTTTTAAGTTAAAAATTCAACTCTTATTTCAACACAAGAAATTACTACTAATACATCCATACAAGACAATCATTATCACCAAATATTAAGTAAACTTGACAGTAAAGGATATATGACCACATTTTTAGGCACACAGATCATAGTTACCTTTGTGTTAATACCATGGAAAAAAAAAAATGACTAGTGGACTAGCACTAAAACTACAGTTCTAATAATCGTTGTACCTTTGATAGCACGTATCAGAAAAAAAACATATACAATTTATCCCAATGATTAACTGCAAACCAACATGATTCCAATAAAAAGAAAAGGGATGCGAGAAAGAAAATGGTCACTCTATCTTTGACTCGCACTCCAAAAATATGTGTTCAGTTTCAACATTCATTAATGACATGGGAATCCTCACTTAAAAAAAAAAAAAAAAAATTATATCTCCAATATCCACCTATTTTAAGAATTTGAAAGGGAAACACAGCAACACAGGGTCATTCCATATGCAATGGGAGGTAAACACTGAACACAAATCAACATACAAACATTCAAATTTAATAGTACAAACTTTGAGCACTTTTGAGGTACCTTCAAGGCTTGAAAGCTGCGAGCATGTGTATTTTCTGTTTCATCTTTTCTCTCTCTATGTCAGTCAACAATAAAGGATCATAATACTTTTTACCAGACAAATCAAGCTGAGCTTTTTGGTCTGACTTCAGTCTGCACAACATGAATTCAATGATCTTTATATATAATAAATCTGTTCATTTGATAATTCTTACTACATCTTTTGAGTATTAGATTTTATCACAATCAGATAAAACATCATATGAATAAAAGTAAAAAAAAATATCACCAACCAAATGTATTGCTGCGAATTTTAAAGTGTGCTAAAATACAACCAAGAAAAAAAACGTTCATGATATTAAAGTCACAAAATTTTCCTAATTTTGTTGAATTTAAATAACATAAAAGAAGAGATGATAATGAAAACTGTTAATCAGATTATACTTACAATGATAGCATAGGTAATAATGATAACAATGTTACATGAAAAAAATGATAAGCATGATAAAATTTATCATCAACACACCAAAAAAGATAAAACATCAAACATAATACTGTCATGATAGTAAAAAATAATAACAACTACGCACATAACTATATAAATGTAATGACAATGGTTATGACATGTAAAGTTTTGTCACCAACACAGCTGCAATCAAATAACAAGAGTTAACAGCTGCAGAAGCAAAAACAGCAGTAATTATTGCAATCACTTCACTTTCTAAAGAGTAAAATGTTTGTGCTACTTGAGCTATACTGCAATAAGACACACTTCCCTTTTAGGGGTGTACATCACAACAAGGTAAATGACACAACCTGCAGCATAATGAAAATAGTCAATCCCTTCCATATGACAAACTACCTTTCAAAACCCAACACAAACATGTTTTTTTTTTGTGCTGAAAGTGAAACTGGAGAGAAATCTGCTACTATACTGATTCTGGCACTTGAGTCGAAGGCAACACACAGCAAATGAATCATCTTGCTACCTTTATCCACCTGAACAAAATATTTCGTACTCTCATTACTAGACACCGAATAAATGGCCCAGCTGTTTTATACAGGACATATCTTAGAAGGTAATGAGCTTTGTACAAAACTGTAGAAAAATATTGCTTCTTTCAAAGACCCAACAATCAAAAAGGATGATGAAACAGTCAAAGCACAGGACTGGAGTATCCACACTCCAACCTACAGCCCAAAAAATGAGCCATTAATGTTTTTTCTACAATGTATCAAGCACAAAAAGACAGATGGGTCAGTTAGTAGATACATCTTATAGTTGAAAATCTAAGATCACTGTCCATTTATTCATATTTTCAATACTCAATAAGAGAATGTATATTTTCCTTATTATTTTCTTCGAATAAAACTTTCTCTTCTGAAGTAGATTTTCATGACTGCTCTTGAAATTCTACATACTTTCGCTTTCTATTACAACCTACTGTTTCCTAACTACAACCTTCAGGGAAATTTAGTGAATTTTTAACACTGATGATTATAATGAATTCCCATATAAGAGTGTATTACACTTATTCATAAATAATTATTTGTATACTGTGTTTAATATCATAGCACACTGAAAAAACTTGTATGTTCTAAAGAATATTGTGGTATAGACTATCTAAAATTCACTATATAATCCATTACATAAATTTTGAGGTAACAGTAAGGTGTACTAAGGCAAGCTGAAGATCAATTACCTGAAATCTATATGTATATATATATATACTTTATCAAGCCCTTTCATAACCTGAAGTTTCAAGACCTAACCAGCTAAAGAGTCTATATTCTGAAACAGATTCCTCACTTAACCACAGTGTAAACTTGATGATCTTCAAGCCAGCCAGTGAGGCAGTAAGTTATCTCTACAAGTTGTACTCTTTTGTGTCACATGGTTAAGCAGACTGCAATGCTTTCTGTAAACAAGTCCCTCAGCATATTATTTTTTTATTGTTTACTTTTTTTCTTGAGGCAGAAGCCAGAACTGTTTTTTCATTACTACAATCAAAAGATGGTACCAGACTATACAAAGTCGAAGTCCTCAACATACATCTGCCTCATTTCAAAAGGGGGGATAATAACAACAGCAGACGGCTCAAAAATGTCCTTCCAGCAACAATCAAATGATATAAAAGGCCAGCAGACTGAACACTTACATACTAATGGCAGGTATCCATAAACATGTTAGTTGCAGAAAGAGCAGGATTACATATGGCTTTTTACGAAGTATGTATTGACCATATATATATATATAGAATGCTTTCTTTTTTTATCACTTTATCATCCTACATACATGATCTATCATCATCAACAGTTGTAAACATTTGAACCATTTACAAAAATGACATGCCATTTGATGGGCAAAAAATGTACCAACTTCTATAGATGTACACACTAAGCCCACTATTTACAGAAGCCACACCTTTGATGTTAGGCTAATCTACAATTTGTTTGAGAAGAGAAGGCAGCAACAAAGTCGCAGCACCTGGATTTTTTTGTGCGTCACATTTCCAAATAAGAGCACCTATCTACCACTTCAACATTTAGATGATCTCTGTCTGGTCATCCAGCTTACAGCTTACTGCAAAACAGACATAAAAAGGAGATGTATATTCTGATTCTCTTCCTTCTGAGATGTTCCTTAAAAAGTATTCCAAACCACTGGCACAATAGCTGTAATTGTATTCAAAATCAAGATATTCCTTTGTATATTTCACATTTTTTGTCATGATTACTCAACTTTGCAGAAAACAAGAAAAAATAAGACCATAACTATGCACAATATAATAAACTTAGGATGTTGATACATAATACTTTTATGAACTTTAGTTGAACTAAAATCATAAGAATGCAATGAGCACTTTCAATACAAAACAAAGCACAGCTTAATATACACTCAGCCATAATATTATTTGAAGTGATGAAGCTACCAACATTCCATGCTTTCATTTTGTTTTAGAATACAAATATTTGCATATTTCCTAATATAACTAAATACACTGAACATTTAAATGCTTAGTTTAAACTTAAGCATGTATCAACAAGCACTAGTTAAGACTTGGATTTAGAAAAACAACCAACTTACTATGGAAGCCTCTGACTATACAAGAAGTCTCTCCTCATTCAACACACAACTTTCCACAACTACTTACATCCTGTTAACTACAGGAGGATTTAAGGCATGCACAAGTACATGTCACTAAACACTGCCACTTTTCCTACTTGGACTTTCTTTTCTGTCCAATATCAAAAAGCACAATCAGTGCAAGGTGGCAAAAATAAAGTAACATTCAAGCCTTTTTTTCTTTTCTCTTCTTCCTTTGCATACCTCAATACAAAACATTCAGACATGGGGTGCACCTCAGGATTTGAGCAATGAGATACACTGAACCTGTGGGGTGGTACTTCCATCTACCTACAGCAGCTACAGTCCAAACATCACAGAGGATGTAGGACGTGGCCAAAGGGCATGAGCAGTGCACTACTGCTTCGTGCTAAATTGATGCACCTTATTTACCCTGGTGAGATGTGCATCTAATGTAGCATGGATGGTAGCCACTGTGGTCTCCTGCTCGCTTACATTGAACGTCCCCTGGCGAACCAGGCTCTGAGAACGTTTAGAGGAACCCCTTGATGATTCTTCTCCATCTGGCGCTTCTCTTGTGCTTCTGCCCCTTCGTCTAGATGACACACTTGGGCTACTGTCACTTGATGGCTGGGGAAGAAAAGTTTATGAGATTTTCTCACAGTATTTGCTTTAAATCTGAAAAAGAAAAAGAAGAAAAAAAGTCTTTAAGCTTACATTTAAGGGAGTGTATCTCCTCTACAACCCCAGCCAGAGCCAAACAAATGCACACAAGTTTAGTACACACATGTTAAAATAGGCCTGACTGTATATCTTGTTGTGAGGGACAGTCTACGATGATGTGATAAGATATAACTTGGTCATGAATGGATTAATGACATGGAATATTCTACCAAACGATTATCCAAAAACCAATCTATATCAGTCCAATCCAAGTCCCCTAAAATTTCCAAAGTATGAACACTTCTCTTAAAAGATTTTCATTGCTGCTCATTACCATACCTGTCCTTCTCCAACCAGAAGCGGTTCCTGACTCAGAAGCTCATTCACTTCGCGCTGTCGGCTCAGGTGAGATGACAGAAGGGACTGAAGCAGTTCTAGGTTCTCGATAATCTGGTTTAATATGTAAAATATTGAGTTAAAAGGCAAAAAGATAAGAATGTTGTGCAAGTGCTTACTTCATCCACAGCCATAGTCATGACCTGCCAGGATGAGTAATGTACAAGTGCAACCAAAATAAAGTGCAGAATTATAGTAACAAAGACACTATGTATCATATTTAGTGTCATATACATATACACATACATGCATGCACATATATAAACATAATGTATAAAATAATAATAAAACTGTAAATCAACCCTATTCATTGTCTAAAAATATCCTTTCTATATCATAATACCATCAATAGAACATTCCCAGTGCAACCTAATAAGCTGTTTATCCATACTGCTCTTCACTATCAAACATATCATATTAACCCATGGGATCTGGATGCTTCACTGCCATCACATGGCCCAAAATACAGGCATTAAGCTGAATTGATCAACCACTCTGATAGGTACACGGCTTATAGACTGGGTGCACTCAAACAGGTGTGTAGTGACAAGACTCTATGCCTCCCCTTTGTAATGCTATTTTCTCTTTTTCTGCATCATCATTTTACGCTTTTTTGCAATTTCGCTTTATCCAGTTGTTTTTCTAGCATAGACTCCATATCACCTCTTAGTGAAAGAATGATAACAATAAGTAACATTTTTCAATGTCTTTTTTTATATATTTTTTTTATGATATTTAATTTTCTGTAATACAACCTGTGTCACCAGTCATGGCATGCAGGAACAGGATCCTGAGCACTGATATAGTGTCCTCCCTAGAGGCAGTGCTCTTCCAGTCATAACTCACAGACAGTCCATTCCACACTTGGCTATCAATAGCACTAATGCAAAATCCCTTTCATAAATGCCAAATGAGTCCAATCACCCTCTCGTGCACTCAAGGCAAGTCTTTCCTGTCATTCAGGCCTTAAGCAAAAATGCTCATGAACTTCTTCTACAACGGCATGTTCACATCACCTGCCCTTCAAGCCATTTTTTTTTATGACGTCATGGTCAAATCATCCAGTTCGTAAGTGTTAACATCAGACCACTTCACACTAACCACATCTGCAGACTCAAAAATGGCAACAAAAATTCAAACAGCAATCTCCTGTTTTCTCAAAAGCCCCTTTGAATGAGAAGCAATACTCCTTCAAGCACTGCCAACAGAGATAACAAGCAAAATAAAGGGACAGAAATTGATTTGACAAACAGATGGAGACTAACAAGAGTGAACACCTTAGAGATGCAATAAAATATTCATACAGAAAAATAAGAGGTTGTTGACCAAAGGGGCATATAAAGGGGATGCTATTAAAATGTGCTCAGATTAGGAGGTTACTAAAATCAAACAATATCTCAAATCAAATTCAGTTCTTACTGGTGATAGGTGTCTGTTCAAACTGCACATTTACATAAATATCTAGCAAATCAATCCATACCATGAGAATTGGAAACTCTGTGTTGCATCAAAAATCATGCCCACTTTAGTTTATGTGCACTACACTGAAGTGAATTTTAGTCTCTCAAAGTTATAAAAAAAATCACACATACAATTTACTATTCTTGTATGTAAAAACTGTAGTAATATTCTTTCAAAATTCAAGTTTTAAATACCTAAACAAACTGGACACCCTCTTGTTTGAGTGATAAAACCTATAAGTAAAAAAAAAAAAGAAAAAAAAAAATCATAATAAAAACTACAGCAGCCTGATTCCTAGTAGGGAAATAATAGAAAGGGTGAGAAATAAAATGTGCAGCTACATGTACAAAAACACTATAACTACAAATGTAAATTCTAATTTACATTTACTAACAAAAAAAAAGCTCTTTATACCTCATATTGCTGACACTGTTCCACTATTATATAGAATGACTAAATAACAACTTTGAATATAATATTCTTTCTTCACTTATGGTGCAAGTTCTATTATTTGCTGTAAGATTCCAATATGTTTTTGAAGTTTTCATGCATAACTATTGGTCTTTATCTTCATCTCGTAAGAAGTGTGTGAAAACCACATCTATGTGTATGGTGTGCCATTCAACATTCCCTCTTTCAATTGATTAAATTATCTATTTATTTCAAGAGAGAAACGTTACATTATGCATTTCTCTTAATCACATGAAACACTATAGATATAAGAGCATAGTGCTGAACATGAAAGTAAAACTTCATTCAGTAATAAAGCTTTATAATCAGACACAAATATTACCATGTCTCCTATGGACAAAATAAACCATGAATTTAGAATGCTAAATAAAGTTTTATCTATTTTTCAAATGCAAAAATTTCCAACAAGTCTACAAAAGCTTTTCATTTACAAGAAAAAGGAAATGATAAGTAAGAAAAGAGAGAGGAAGAGAACAATATCCCATTCTCTATCAAGCAGTACCATCACGGGCTCTCCGCAATCATAAGTGTACAGCTTTATTCTGCGTCCTAAGTGACCTTCCAGTACGGCAAACAGGAACTCCACCATATCTATGTCTTGCTCAATCCTTGGCTGCATGAGGAGGAAATGAAACAAATACAGCACGGTGAGTACCGGCATCATCAGAAGCTGTTTAGAACTTTTTGGATTCACAGAAGATGTTAAGACAGGATAAAAGAAAAATTGACTGATCAAAAAGTGTTGGAATCTATTTCCAAAGTATCATAAATGCACAATAAGCCTTCTCCTACATCATAATCATTCACAAGCTACAAGCAAAGCAAATTTTCAATATGGATATACCCTAATCTCTTGCCAGTCCCTTGC
>NC_091579.1:10802412-10807412 GCF_042767895.1 Penaeus vannamei
TTACCAGCATAAGTGACTGTTTTGCCAGTTGCAACACAATCCCATCACAAAAACAAAAATGTTCAGGAGAAGTGACCAAATGAAAAAAAATATATACCTGTCCGCCAAGATAGTGCGTGTGGTGCGAGCTCCCAACGTAGTGCTGGTGAGGAACAACGTGCCTGGAGGAGTGGTACATGCGCCACTCTTGCTGCTGTGCCAGGGGAGTGCGGTGCCTATCTTCTCCCCTACCATGAGCTATGCCTCGGGATAGGGATTCTACCAGATGCCGAGAAGTAGCATACTGCCCCAGCATTTTGTCAGTCACAGCAAAATAAATCAATACATGAACCAAAATAGATGTAAAAAAAGAAATAAAGAGAAAAGAAAGGAGGAGGATAGCCATTCCATGCATTGCAAAGCAAAGAGCCTTTCTTGGTGTCCCAGTCTCAATTCATAAAGATAATGTGAAAAAAAATAGAGAGAGAAAATAACTCATTATAAAACTAAAAAAAAACAAAGCAAGCATCTGTTATATTTCAACCTTAACCACATAGCATTTTAGCAATCAGCAATTATTCTCTGTTTCACCAAAAACTTGTGCAAATGTAAAACTTCTTGTGTATGTGTGCAAGACCATCATATGCATGTGCAACTTCATTTGGAAATTCACCTATGTGTACATACCTGTTCACTTTCCCTGGTGCATGTGCATACACATTTGCAAATATACTGGTATTCTAGACTATTCCCTTTTTTGCACTATATCTCAAACATTTCACTTTAAATAATGGAAAACTGTCCCTATGCCTCCTTGTTTGTTTTGCTACTATATCACTGATATTAGCCTACTTTTTCACTTTACTACCTTTTCACTCAACACTCACTCTCTAATTATTTATCTTCTCTATATATCTGCCAAAACAGATATCAAATCAATATTCTATATCAGACTCTCCTAAGACAAATACCCTTTCCTATCTCAGATTTCGAAGTAGCCAACTTTCTTGGTTCCTCAAATACTTGAGATTAATCAGAATCATTGTACTGTAACACTTCAGTGTAAAAGCAGTTGATTGTACATATAAATATGTATTTCATTATGTTATCTGGTAATTTCCTTCTAAAGTCTTATTCCATATCTATTGTATCTCAAAATCTCAATTCCCACATCACTACTGTATCTAAAAATAAAATAAATTGTTTTCCTTCTTTATATCACCTTCCTTTAATGTCACACTGACTGCACAGCTCTAAGGTAACAGCCATCATTAACTAAAATTTTCTTTCTATCATATTCCCTTACACTATCTCTTCATCTATACACTTCATCTGAACCTGTAATCCTTCTAGTTGAACTTCAGTTTCACAAGCAACTCATTCAATCAGTTACCCAATTGCATAAATTTTGTTAGTGCACAAAATGTTTATGACAGTTTACCTAGTACTTTTAATTAATTAAAATGGGTGTGCACAAAATATTTTTTATATCTAGAAAGATTTATATACCACTATCATAAATCTATCTAAAATTAATATACATTCTGACTAGGCAAATCAGCATAAGCTTACTATTATGCAAAAGTGACCTAACAAATTTCTAATTACAAGACTCACCAAAGAGGATTCTCTGACAGTGTCCTGTTTCACTGTTCTTGGGCTTCTTGTCGGACTTGCACTTTCTTCCCTCTTTTTCGCTGGTGATTTGATTGGGCTGCTGGTTTTGCTGGGTAGGGGGACTTTTGAGGGTGAGCGATTAGCAGAGTTTACTTTGGAGGGGGAGGATTTGACCGAGGAGGATGGGGTACTTGTTCTAGAGGAGGCACGTGAGGTGGGCACTTTCGAGGGTGAGGTCAATCCTGACTGCTTGTGCTGAGGGGATGTTTTGGTCGCAGGTTTCTGCTGAGGTGATGCAGTTCCTGCAGTCTTGCGAGGTGAACTCAGTGGGGTGGGAGTCTTTGAGGCTGATATGGAGTTTGCACGGCTAGCTGCAGAAGTGTGTTTGGGTGAAGCATAAGGGCTGGCTTTGGGAGAGGAACTTGCTGATGATACTGTTGTCCTCCTGCTACCACTGCTAGGTCTCGCATTGCCAGCAGAGTTCTGCAAACTGCTTGGTGTAACCTTTGATGGAGACGAAGTACTTGAGGTCTGTCTGGAAGATGGTTTGGTAACAGTAGGCTTCTTTGTGGTCTGTGGAGTGGGCGTTTTTCGGCTTTTGCTCTGAGGAGGTATTTCTCGTGGTTCGCTGGATGACTTAGATGACCTCTGTGTTCGTGTGCTTGCCGGCGGGGGTCGAGCACTTGACGTGCGAGGACGACGTGTTGGAGTGTTTGCCTCACTGCTTGACCCTGACCTTGAAGCTATGGAATAAAAGATTGCATAAATTTAGAGCTTAAAAATAATTTTACCAAGGTTAGCTACCAAAATCAACCATACCTATCCTAATGACCTAATATATTCCAAAGTAAATCTGTTAAGTATAAATAAAGTACCATCTCAAATCCAGTATGTCAAAACATCGAAAACAAGACCTTGGCTACAAAAATGTTTTTAATGAAATAAGTTTAACTGAAAAAAGAGGGAGATCTATAACATTAAGAAGAAAACTGAGAACAGTATACACTCACCACTTGACACTGTAGGCCTAGCTGTTCCCCGCACGGACCTTTGAGGAGGGGGCGTTGGCCGCTCATTGCGTCTGCGGTTTTGGTCATGAAGAGAAATGACCTCCTGTTGGAGAGTCTGGATTTCTTGACGAAGACCATCCAATTCCGACCTGAATAAATGATAGGATTCTAATGTAGCTGACTTATGCATTGGCTTATAGAGACATAAGAGGAAGAAAGAGTTTTTTTCTTTTTTTCTTTTTGTTTTTTTTTTTAGTATTGAGACTATAGGTTCCTCTAACACTCAAACATACATATGCATAAGCACACATACAAGTTCATATAAATATATGAACACAAGCACAAAGGTAGATGCACAGAGAAACAAACAAACAAACAAATAAAATACACTGACAGACAGACTCACTCACTCACACACACACACACACACACACACATCTATAAACCATATATCTTTAACCCATTGGATCCAACCAATGTGAACTTCATGTCTTGAAAAATTTGGCCGAGAGCCATTGACAAAATATGCCATCTAGGAAAAATTTGGCTGAAGGTGAGGGTAATGGGATGACAAATAACAAAATGTTACATATTGTTATTGTTATTGGACAAAGTTGTACCCTACCTAGAGACTAAATATAGTCTGTGTAAGGAAAATACTCTATTACCATCTTGATATAGCACATCAAATAACAAATATAGACTTTGCAAATCTTTTCAAAAAAATAAAAATATTGCCTATAAAGGAAAAGAGATAATGGCATTGCAAAGGGCAAGCAAGGAGTCTTCATACCACACATGAGAGTTTGTGTGGGCTAAGCCTACAAGCCACACACCTGGAAAAGTCGCCACTGAAGTAAACCTAAAGTCCAGATTTTGGGTCACTTGTCAACTGCAATGCACCAGGATCCAAAGGGTTAAGATTCTAAAACAACCTGACCACTTTCTCAGCAACTTCAGTTCAGTTAATAAGTTCTCAGCTTTTGCAGAGAACAGACAAAATACATCTTATATATATGCAAGCAAAGCTATTTCTTATATCTAAACAAAAAGCAATAGCAGAAAAACTGTTTGTTTACATTAATTTCCTGCTATGAAGTTATGGTCAGTAATTCCACATTATTATATAGTAAAACATACACAAAAATTAATGGAATACAAAAGCAAATAAACATCACTCAATAACCATTTTCATATACCCATCGTACAAGTATTTAAAGACAGAGCTAGTGATTGAATGAATGAATGAATGATAAAAATCTACTACAAATATGATTAACCCCTACTATCTGGATGACATTATGTCCCATCATGGAAAAATCTGGGTTGCAGGCCACGCGAGTGCACAAAACTCTTGGAGTATAATTAGGCTCATTTGGCGGTTAGAAGGTTTTTTTTTTATTATTCTCATCAATTAACAAATGTGGAATGTAACGTGCATAAGCTGTGATTAAAAGAGTGCCAGGGAGGACGCCATTTCCATGCTGTAAATCATATTCCTGGCTGCTGTGACCAACAGCACAGGTCATATTATGGAAAATTTAAAATTATGAAAAAATTAGATTTATGACACAAATAACCAAATGTTCCATATTTTTATCTTGCATTAGGTTATTTAATACATAGAGAGATGATACAGTGTCTGTGCAAGGAAAATAAGCTATCATCATCTGGATAAATCAAAAGACAAATATGGACTTTGGAAAAAAGAAAAAAACCTAAAAAAGTTTACGCAAAAAAATTTGCAAAGTCTTGTATCTGTTCTCAAGTGTCTGTGTACACCTGGCCTACGCACCACACACCCAGGATATTGGCCACTTACGCTAACCACTGCCCATATTTTCAGCACTGTGATTTGCGTTATGCAACATGGATGCAACAGGTTAAGTCCTCACATGAGTTAACTTATTCTAACCTCCAAAATACTGTGCTTTTTAAAATATTTGCAGCAAGTTTAGCAAGCAATATAAAAATCTGATCACATATGTATTTACATAAATAATAATCTATCTATCCATCAGTCTGTTGACCATGGTAATTTCTAAAACATACTTTATACTAAATTATGTAAAGTCACCTATGGTTTATACAGCAATTTGGAAAGCTACAGTTGTACTTGTGGTCTTACATACTGACATCCTAAACTTATGCACATAGCCTTTTAACCCATTAGCGACGGTTGTCCCATATATGACACCCGAAAAAATAAACATTGCCAGGTGTTCCACCAGTGTGACGCTGTATTGGGGCTCGCGCTCCGACGCAACGGTGGGCCGCGGCTGGCAGGCGGACAGACTCCCGGGAAGCTCCACCTGCCGATTTTGTAGCCGCCCGGAATATTTTATTTTTGGTTTCAAAATATACCACCATGAATGGGATAAGATTTAGAAATAA
>NC_091579.1:10812412-10817412 GCF_042767895.1 Penaeus vannamei
TTTTCATTTGCAGGATTGTTAATATAATGAAGCCTGCCTTCCTTTTATCAAAGAATTGAAGATTACCAACTAAATACATACAAATTCATTATAAATACACCAATTTCAAGTACATTAATATAACATTTTTTGTTGTTCTAAATACCAAAAAACAAGCATCTGGTAAAAAGGAAAAATAATAACCACGTGAAATCCAGTATTATTTTTACCAAAAAGAGAATGTCTTCTATATAATGTAAAAATAACAGAATAATAAATTCCATACATTAACAAACACACTTTTAAAAACATGCAAATATCAAACCATATAAAAATAGTTATAGTCTAATAAATCAAAACCTCTACCACTACCACCAAAGCAGTACAAAAAACAGTAACAGAAGCCGCTCACACTCCAAGGAAACATGTACTATATCAGACATGCCTTATTTATCCTTGTGGAGGCAATATCTACATTCAAACTAACCTCCTGGTAATAAGTTTCAGCCTCTATCTTCAGTTCATTCAAGGCCGTTGCTTTGGCTGAGGCTTGAAGCTTTGCAAGCTCAGCTTCCTTATCCTTTAGTGTCGATTCCAGGCGTGAAACTCTCAACTTCAAGCTGGACACTAGAGAGGCTCCCTTGTCCGTTAACTTTCTCCTAGCCTCGTCATTCTGCACGGTTAGTGTAAGCAAAAGAAAACCACACACTGTTAGCTTGTTAAGAAAATGTCTTGTCACTGCCTTCCACCTACCCTTAGAAGAGAGTTGTAGTAAGAAAAGGCATCAGTACTTAATTTAGCTTTTCTTGCAACCGTTGTTTTCTCCCTTGGCAATGTAATCCCACTCAATATTGGATGAATTAATTGTGGCCCTATTTCAATCACACAAGAGAAGAGGTTAAGTCTCTGGAGATCGCCTCCAGTGATGGGATAAAAAGCATATGAATCAGTAAACATATACCCATAATTACATGTATATGTATAGAAGTAGGTCCAAATATATTCATATATACATACATACATACGTACTTGAGAAAATGTATGTCCATATGTATAAATGTATATTTTTCAAGTGTACACATGTAAACACAAGTACATGCATAAAATAGAGAACTTGAAACCAGAAAATCTTCATGCATCACTTATTGTTATTCACCCTTTGGCATTCTTAATGGATAAAATGATCTTAAACTTATTCTCCGACAAAATGGTGACTGAACTGTGTCTTGTCATTCTACACCTACCTTAGCTGGATCCATCAGCTGTTCTATCTGACGGTCTCTGCGGATCAAGTCTTCTTCGAGACGTCGGGTACGTGTCTTGAGACCAGAGTTCTCTTCCCGCAGCTCTCCAAGGTGTCTTCGGAGTTCTTGTATTTCCTGGTACTGCTCTTCCTGTTTGCAGAAAGCAAGCATATTGAAAATGAACACTTAAAATACAAATATCTAATTATCAAAATTAAGATATTTGTACTTATAATGGGTAATGATTTGGACTGGTAACTATAATAATAAAAAATCATAACAATTTTCACAATTAACAATACTCCACTTATTATATTTACTATAAGCAATCCTGGGATTAACAGGAGCACATTCAAAATATTACCCAACTTAAAATCATATGAATATCATCATCTCTATAACTTCGCCTATTAAAAAGGTCTTTCTGTATGCCACTTTCTCAAAATGCTTAAAAAATAAATAAGTAAATATATGAAAATAAAAAATAAAATATAAAAGAAAGAAAAAAATACAAATATATAAACTATTGACATGCATGACTAAACAAACAATCAAATGTGATAAATAATTCTATTCCTCCTTACTTGAGATTTATATGCAGGTTTTCCAGCATTCGTGCGAGAGTTTCCCGTTCTCCCGCAGTGTATTTCTGTCCTGGAGACGAGGGGCTTTACGCCTCCTACATCAATATCTGAAGTGACAGTAAATTTGGATTAAAATCTTCACAGATCCTGTACTGTAAATATAGATAACACTACACAATAAGTTCTGGGAGGTAAATAATAACGACAATATTCACTGGAATAAATTACCTTCAGCCTTAATTAAGCTATTAAAATCTCCAGCTAATGAATGAACATTATACAAAAGTAGCCTTTTTTCACAGCTAAGCAATGGCTTCGATAGTTGTCATGAAATACTTTAACACTTAAAAACATCAACTAATTTATCAACCCATGAGTGATTTAGTTCCATTCTATATCTGAAAGCAATCTCAGTCCAAATTAATATCCCTATCTATTGCCTTAGTCCTTCTGTACTATGCTTCTGTTTTTGCAATATTAAAAACCTTTTAAAATCTAAATATGACATCTCTGTAAACACCCAAGATAAATAAAGATGCCTTTTCCACAGAACATACATTATTCTTATTACTGCAAAACAAATTTGAGCTCTGTAGTATGTTACAGATATATATTATGAAATACAATTGAACTAAACATATGCAAACAAATACTAGTAATCTGTGCAATGTGCTAAATGTAATTAAAAATATAGAGGTACATATCTAATAATATCAAATAAAAATGTGCAGGAATGTTCAACTTGCAAAAAATAAAGACTTTTGTTAAAAAAATATATAAACATAACAATAAAAATCAGATGTGAGACAAAAGTAAAAATAAGTATCTTGCAAATGCCACAAATAATGGACAACCTTTTCAGACCCGCTCTCAGCTTCCTGAAAATCAAATGTAATCATATAATTCTTCCCACCGGGCAACACCAAAAAATATGACAATGTGTGGCATATTTCTACACTAAAAAAGAAAGCTGGTGCAATCTAAAAAAAAAGACATGCAAGCATACAGTGACAGACGCTGCAGAAACAATGCAAGGTGAGAGATCCACACAACAACCATGGTACAACCACCGCCCTTACTCTTTCCGTCACGCATGGTTCTAGCGCTGTTGCATCTAAGTAATGGATGGGGGCCTGCTGCCTTGAAGGTCAACACAGCTGACTTTGAGCCATGTCTTCTGGTAGCTGGTTAGTAAATGATGAAGATGTTAGTTGGGAAAACACTCCAGAAAAGGACACAGCACGCTAAAACACCACACTTATACACCAATCACTACATGTTATTATCAAACCCAAGCATGGTATTTTACAGCTCTCTGCATAATCTATGAAAAGATCAGTTAAACCAGGGACACAGTTAAATATCATCTAATTCCATTCATATTTAATAACTGCTAAAAACAGTATTGGAATGTATTATGATATTCATCTGCTCAGGAAATCTACTAAATAAAAATAAAAGACAAACTTTACATACGACTCAACAGCTGTTAATATGAGCAATACAGACTATAAGAGAAAAAGTTAATTAAATCTAACATTGATATATTTCCAATGCTAATAATTGAATGATATTAAATAAAGGGGGGGAAAAAATGCATCTACATCATACACCTTCTGAAGACCTCTTCCTTAATTCAAAAAGCAAATGAAAGGTCCTGTTTTATCTTTCTTTCCCAATAACAAAAGTCTAAAACAGAGAGCATCTATTCCTTGTCTAACATGCAATCTTTCAACATGCTTTTATCCAGACTCCGAGATTTCAGTCTGACTCAATTCCATAATAAAAACACTAAAAAATAGACAAATATATATATGAAAAAAGATTATTTCCTACAATTACTAATATTCTTTAAAAAATGCATAACATCAATATGTTGATTATGTGGAAGCATGCAACGGTGGCTCCAATAACTAGAAAATATATTTAGAACATATTTCTATTGCTTTTACTGCCATGCTTTATTCTTTTTCTAATAAGATTAGTGCTCGAAGACAATGATGGCACAGTAATGAGAGTGATGAGGACAATGATATTAATAACAGTAACAGCGATAAAAAATATACATTAAAAATAAACAATAATGACAATCATTATAATGATGATAATAATGATAATGAACATAACATTGATAATTATGAAAACAATGATAATGCCAGTAACAATAAAATAATAATAATAATAATAATAATAATAATAATAATAATAATAATAATAATAATAATAATAATAACATTAACAAAAACAACAACAATAATAATGACAATAACAATAAAAATAACAACAATAATAATAATAATAATAATAATAATAATAATAATAATAACAATAATAATAATAACAATAATAATAACAACATTAACAAAAACAACAACAATAATAATAATAATAACAATAAAAATAACAACAATAATAATAATAATAATAATAATAATAATAATAATAATAATAATAATAATAATAATAATAATAATAATAATAATAATAATAATAATAATAATATTAATAATAATAATAATAATAACAATAATATGGTAATGGTAATAAAAATGATGCTGATAATAACAATAATAATGATAAAAATAATGATAGTTATAATAAAATAATAATAATAATAAAAATAATAACAATATCAAAAATAACAAAAACAACACTAACAACAACAGCATCGACAACAGCAGAAATAATAATAATAATAATAACAATAATAATAATAACATTAATGATAATAATAATAATAATAATAATAATAATAATAATAATAATAATAATAATAATAATAATAATAATAATAATAATAATAATAATAATAATAATAATAATAATAATAATAATAATAACAATAATAATAATAACAATAATAATATAATCATATAACAATAATGATAATAATAATAATAATAATAATAATAATAATAATAATAATAATAATTATTATAATTATAATAATAATAATGACTATAATAATAATAATAATAACAATAACAACAATAAGAATAAAACTGATTGATGATTATTGTAAAAAATAAATAAGTAAACAAATAAAAATAAAACAATAATAATAATAATAACTTAAAATATTAAATACAATCATAAGAATGCAAATAAGCATAAGAATAAGAATGTGGATACGAATAAAAACATAAGAAACAATAACAATAACAAAAATGAGAAAAATAAAGATAAGTGCTAT
>NC_091579.1:10835632-10843132 GCF_042767895.1 Penaeus vannamei
CAGGCACACAGGCAGACAGGTACAAAGGGAGAGTAACTAGTGAAAAAAGAACAAGTAAAGAGACTAAAAGACAAAGAATAAAAAATAAAATAATAAAAAAAAAATAAATGGAGAAAGAAAAGTGCTTGCGAACAAGAGTAAGAGTAAGAAAAGAAAGTGAGAACGAGGAAGCAAGAGAAAGCAGGAAAGAGACAGAGAGAAAGAAGGAAAGATAGATGAAGAGACAAAAACAGAGATAAAGAAGGAGAGAAGAGAGATAGATGAAGAGAAAGAGATAGCAGGAGAGATAGAGACAGAAAGAGAGAGAAGGGGAGATAGATGAAGAAAAGGAGAGACCAGAAGAAATAGATGAAAAGAGAGAAGAGGAGAGATAGATGAAGAAAAAGAGAAAGAGAGGAAAAAGAGAAGAGAGATAGACGAAGAAAAAGAGAGAAAGAGAGGGAAAAGAGAAGAGGGAAGTCGAAGAAAAAGAGAGAAAGAAAGGGAAAAGAGAAGAGAGAAGTCGAAGAATAAGAGAAAAAGAGGGAAAAGAAGAGAGAGAGAATAGACGAAGAAAAAAGAGAGAAGTAGAGGGAAAGAGAAGATAGAGAAGCTCAAAGAAAGATAAGATGGGAAAAGAAAGGAGAGATAGATGACGAAAGTGAGGGAAAAGAGAAGAGAGAAGTCGAAGAAAAAGAGAAAGATGGAAAAGAAAAAGAGAGATAGACGAAGAAAAAGAGAGATAGACGAAGAAAAAGAGAGATAGACGAAGAAAAAGAGAGATAGACGAAGAAAAAAGAGAGATAGACGAAGAAAAAGAGAGATAGACGAAGAAAAAGAGAGATAGACGAAGAAAAAGAGAGAAAGAGAGGGAAAAGAGAAGAGAGAATTCGAGGAGAGCGAGAGCCGGCGAAGAGTGAGAGCAGAGAGAGCGCGGCGAGAGCAGAGTACGCCGGGATTCCGTTACAACAGGAACCCACATAGATGCCACATGATGGTAATTCCCCCTTGTCATGCGGCTCTCTTCTCATGCTGCTTCTTCTTTTATCGTCCAGTCCTCCTTCTTCTTCTGTTTCTTCTTCTTGTTCGTCTTGTTCTCGTTCCTCCTTCTTCTTTTTCTTCTTTTATCGTCTTGTTCCCGGTCTTTCTTCTTCTTTTTCTTCCTCCACCTCCTCCATGCCCTTAACCTTGTTTGCTTTTCTCCTTTCTCCTTAAATCTGTTTGTTTTAACGATTTCCTACCTTATTTTTTCTTCTTTTCTCCTCCTGCTCTCCCTCCTTCCCCATCCTCTCCACCATTCCTTCCCCTTTCCCCTCTTTCCTTCGTCCCCTTCTCCCTCCCTCCCTCTCTCCTTCGCCCCTCCTTTTCCTTCCTCCTCCTGCACCTTACATCCCATCACCTCCCCCCGTCAACTCCCACCATCCCTCCCTAGCTTCTCCTCTATCCCCCCTTTCTCCCTCTCCTCCCCTTATCCCCTCTCCCCCCTTTCACCCTCTCCTCCCTTCCCTTATCCCCTCTCCCCCTTTCTCCCTCTCTCCTCCCTTCTCCTTCCCTCTCTCATCGCCTTCCCCTCATCCCCTCTCCCCCCTCATCCCCTCTCCCCTCCATCAGTCTGGGAATCTCCATTTATATTATAGACAGAGGTTTGTTCCAGATGCGCGGCGGGTTTATTAGGCAGATGAGTCCGGGCGAATAACTTGTGTATGGTCGTTTGTTTTGATGCAGATGTATGCGTGGATGAGTGGTAAGCTCGGTTGTCGTTGTTGTTGTTGGTGGCAGACAGTGTTGGTGGCGTTAGAAGTTGTTGTTGTTGTTATTGTTGTTGCTATGTTGTGGTTAAGCGTTGGCGCGGTGGTGGCAGGGCAGGCAAAGTGCGTATAAAGCTCGTGGTGCTGTTGCTGTTGGTGGAAATGGTTTGTTAAGCGTTGTTGTTGTTGCTGCTATATTATATATAAAGGTGCCGTTGTTGCTTTTGCTATTTTGTGCTTTAGTTGTATGCCGCCATTATTTTTGTTTTATTAGCTCTCTTGTTCTTAAATACGTTTATGTAATTTTCCTTTTATTGTCTCCATCCTATTTTCATATAAATAGGACATGGAATACTAGACCAGACAGATTTATATTATTGCATGTGTATAGTTTAAGCGTTCCCGTTGCAGTAGCCCGCAATAGCCTGCAATGGAAGGTCAGATCGCGATTACGGGCCGCTTGCAATTTGGATGCAATCGCATTCATAAGCCCGGAAAGCGAATGACGTCATTGGAACAAACTTGGGAGATCTGAACTGCCGTAATTTTGCCTCGGGGGCCACTCTAAGGGGGTTACTTGTTTTTTTTCTTATTTTTTTTTCATGTTCTTCCTATTCCCTTTTTTCTTTCTTTTTCTTTGTGCTCTCATTCTTTTTGTTCTTTTCTTTCCTTCTCCTCTTCCTTCTTTTTTTTCTCCTCCCTCCTTTTTTCCTCCTCCTCCTCCTCCTCCCTCCTCCTTCAGCCCTCCTCCTCCTCCTCCTCCTCCTCCCTTCTCCCTCCTCCTCCCTCCTCCTCCCTCCTCCTCCTCATCCTCCTCCTCCTCCTCCTCCTCCTCCTCCTCCTCCTCCACCTCCTCTTCCTCTTTCAACTCCTGTCCCTCCTTCTTCCTTTTCTACTTCTTCAGGTGTTTGAAGTTGCAATTCCTTTTCGTTGAACGCGGTTGGTTGTGGTTGCCTTGGTTGCCGGGGCTTGATTAGTTTGCATTTGGGTTTGATTTTTGTTTTTTTATCTATTTATGTACCATATATATATATATATATATATATATATATATATATATATATATATATATATATATATGTGAGTGTGTGTGTGTGTGTGTGTGTGTGTGTGAGTGTGTGAGGAGCGGAAATGTGTAGTGTGTATGTGTGTGTGTGTGTGTGTGTGTGTGTGTGTGTGTGTGTGTGTGTGTGTGTGTCTGTGTGTGTGTGTGTGTGTGTGTGTGTGTGTGTGTGTGACTTTCCCTTTTCAATTTTTTCATAATTATAATCATTTAGCGGGGTGGGGGGGATATGTAACTGTAAGGATAATAAAGATATTTAGTAGTAGTAGCAGTGGTTGCAGTTATATTGATATTAGTTTAGATTGTATAAGTAAAGATAGTAGCAGTAGTAGTAGTTGTTGTAGTAGTTGTAGTAGTAGTTGTAGTTGTAGTTGTAGTTGCAGTTGTAGTAGTAGTAGTAGAAGTTGTAGTAGAAGTTGTAGTAGTAGTAGTTGTAGTAGTAGAAGTATATTGCTAGTACTAGCCCTGTTGCAGGAAAAGATGAATGGCGGTTAAAATAATGACGGCAGTGATAAAGCTAATGGCAATAGTAAAAGAAAAAAACATGGAAACGACAACAGAGAAGAAATCACCGCCATTAGTTTCGAATAACCAGCAGCGCCATTTTGCAAATGAATTAGGAAACTGGAGCAGCGGCGTATAGCCCGAGGCCCGGCGGTTCCACCTGGCGGCTCGTGTTCCAGGAGAGTAGCTCGTTATCTGGTGCATCCACATAAGTGCCTAAAGGTGGACTGTCAGCCCCTCTCTCTATCCCTGCTTCCTCCTCCCCTTGACTGTCACGCCCCCCTCCCCCTTGGCTGCTATATCCCCTCCTTTTCCTTTGTTCACTGTTTCCTCTTTCACAACTCGCTTATTCGCTCGCTTACTTCTGTTTACTTACTTACTTACCACCCACCTGCCCCACCTACCTACTCCACCCATCTACCTACCCACCCACCCTGCCTACCTACCCACCCACCTACCTACCTACCCACCCACCTACCTACCCACCTACCTACCCACCTACCTACCCACCCTACCTTACCTACCACCACCCACCCACCCACCCACCCACCCACCCACACCCACCCACCCACCCCACCCAATTCCACCCACCTACCTACCTACCTACACCTACCTACCTACCTAAACACCTACCTACCTAAAACATCCCAACTACCTAAACACCTACCTACCCAAACACCTACCTACCTAAACACTCACCCACCTCTACCTACCCAGACACCCACCCACCCACCCACCCACCCACCCCACCCACCTACCTAACCACCTGCACGACCTACCTAACCTACCCATCACTACCTACCTACCTACCTACCTAAACACCTACCTACCTAAACACCTACCTACCTAAACACCTACCTACCTAAACATCTACCTACCTAAACACTCACCCACCTACCTACCCAGACACCCACCCACCCAAACACCCACCCACCCAACTGCCTCCCTTTTCCGCCCACCTACCCACCCACTCACCCAAACACCCAACCCCCCCCCTCCCCCCTCCCCCCCCTCCGCCCACCGTGACTCATCGGGAGTCTCATGCAAAAGTTCCTGCGAGTGACTCACGGGACTCGACGCCGCCGCCGCCGCCGCCGCCGCCGCTGACTCGTCTCCCCGCGGGCGCTCCGTTGTCCCGGGAAGCGTTTCGGTGGGGGCGGGGGTGGAGGAGGAGGGGGGATGGAGGGACGTCGGGGTTAGGTGTGGGGGGAGGGTGTGTTTGAGAGTGTGTGGGTGTGGGTTTTTGTGTGTGTGAGAGAGATAGTATGTGAGCAAAGAGAGTATGTATGTATGAGAAAGTACAAAAGAGAGCAAGAAAGAGAAAGAGCATACGTGTGCATGTGCCAGTGTGCGCGCATGCACGCTTGCATGTATGAAATAGTTATGAATACATTTCTGCGTTCAAGTATATCCATATATACAATTATGTGTATACTAGTATATATATGCATGAATGCATGTGTGTGCATGTGCCTGCGCGTGTACATGAGTACATGTGCGGGTGGGCGCGAGGGCGTGCTGCCTGCGCCGACTGAACGAGCGGAAACCACCGAGTTGGGGGGGATGGGGAAGGGGGAGGTTATGGGGTTGGGTTGGGTACTGCTTGTGCTTGTGCGGGTAGGGGGGAGGGGAGAGGAGGGAAGGAGGGGGGGAGAGAGAGGAGGGCAAAGGAAGGGAAAGGGACGGAAGGAGATGGGAGAAGAGGGAGGGAAAAAGGAGGGAGGGAGAGGGGGAAAAGGAAGGGGGGGAAGAAAGGGAGTGGAGAGGAGAAGTAGAGAGAGAGAGAGAGAGAAAGAGAAAAAGAAAGAGAGAGAGAGAGAGAGAGAGAGAGAGAGAGAGAGAGAGAGAGATAAAGGAGAGAGGCGGGGAGACAGAGAGAGAGACGGAGAGAGAGAGAGAGAGAGAGAGAGATGAGTAGAAAGGAAAGGGAAAGGAAAGGAAGAGAATTAGAAGGGAAGGGTAGGGGAGGGGAGTATGCAGAAGCAGTGTAGGATGGGGATGTGGCCTTGCATAGGATGTAATAAAGAGTGTGTGTGAGTTGGAGGGGAGGGGGGATGTGTGTGTGCGTGTGTACGCGATCATGATTTGTATTTTCCTTTATGTGAGTGCGTGCGTGCGTGCGTTCATTTATGCCATGCGTGTGTGCGTGTTCCCGTTGTCATATAAACAGGTGCAAGAGAAGTGGCAGACGGAATGCATAATTAGAAATAATACCTGCTAATATGAGGGTTGGAAACGACCTCAATAAGAAGTGGGGAAGAGGAATTTTGTAAGAGTTTTTTTTTTCTTTTTTATTTATCATCATTATTTATTTAGTCTCTTGCGAGGGAATGCAATCGACTCGGCAAGATGTGTCGTAGGCATTGGTGCAATATGTGGAGCGGTTAGAGGAGATGAATAGGGGAGGAGAAGGAAGGGGAGTAAGAGGAAGGGAGAAGAGGGAGGGGAGGAAAGGAAGAAAGGGAGGAGAAGGGAGAATAAAAAGGGAAAGGGAAGTGAGAGTAATAGTAATGGAGGAGAAGGAGAGGCAAAGGAAGGGAAATAGGGAGGGAGGGAAAAAGAAGTAGTGAGAAAGGGAGAGTAAAAGAGGGGAGAGTAGTAAAAAAAGATGAAGAGAGGAATGAGTAGGAAGGGAAGAAGGAATTAGGGGGTAGCAGTACAGGAAGGGGGGAGGAGAAACAGAGGCACAGGAACAAGGGAACAAAGGAAGGGAAGGAGAGGGAAGAGAGGGAGGATGAGGAAGAAAAAAGGGAAAAGAAGATAAGGGGGAGGGAAGTAAGGAGGAGGAGGAGAGGGTGCAAGGGGGGAAGCAAGAGGGGGAAGGGGTGAAGAGTAAGGGGAGGGGGAGAAGGGGCTGCCAGCTATGGAGTATAATTATCACGATTATCGCATGCCACGCCCACACAATTGCATTGCTGCCAGACGCCGCCAGGCAACGGATAGATAGAGAGAGAGAGAAAGTGCAGAGAGAGAGAGGGTGGAGAGAGAGAGAGAGAGAGAGAGAGAGAGAGAGAGAGGGATGGAGGGAGGGGGGGGGGAAATAGCACGCAGAGAGACAGACAGACTGACAGACTGACAGGCAGATAGGCAGACACAGACAAAAAGGCAGAGAGACAGACATAGACAAAAAGGCAGACAGACAGACAGACAGACACAGACAAAAAGGCAGACAGACAGATAGACATAGACAAAAAGGCAGACAGACAGACAGACACAGACAAAAAGGCAGACAGACACAGACAAAAAGGCAGACAGACACAGACAAAAAGGCAGACAGACAGATAGACAAAAAGGCAGACTGACAGACAGACACACACACAGAAGGACAGGGTGATAGAGACCGATAGAAAGACACGAAAACAGAAATAGAGAGAGATAGACAAAGAACATATTACTAGCGTTGCCTCGGCTGCCTCGACGCCAGCGAATCGGCAGGGCACGGGAGGGCGGCGAGGAAATGCTACGAGGCTGTCTCTCGCCGCGGGGCATGACAGTGACACGCAGCAGAGGGCAATGGGGCACGTGCGTCGATTGCCCCTTCGTGTGACGTCATTCGTTTATTATTAATATTATTATTATTGTTGTTGTTATTGTTATTATTGTTATTATTGTTATTATTGTTATTATTATTATTATTATTGTTATCATTATTATTATTATTGTTATTATTATTGATATTATTATCATTATTATTATTATTATTATTATTATTATTATTATTATTATTATTATTATTATTATTATTATTATTATTATTATTTGGATGTTCGATGTCAATGTGGAATATTAGTGTCCCCCCTCTTACCGCACGTGATTTTATATTTATTGTTATTGTTATTTTTTGTTGTTATTGTTGTGTTGTTTATGTTGTTGTTTTATCTGTTTATGCTTTTTTGTTAATATTATCGTTATTATTATTGTTTGTGTTCTTGCTGTCATTATTATTATTGTCATTATTATTTTTGGTGTTCTTGCTGTCATTATTATTATTGTCACTATTATTATTATTTTCATAATTGCCGTTATCATTATTATTATCCTTATCATTATTATTGCCATTGTCATTATTATTGTCGTATCATTATCATTATCATGATCATTATTTAATGATTGAGAGAACCCCCCCCCCCCCAGACTTTTCCCTGAGGCCCCCTTCCATTAGCCGGTGAGCGCGCGAGGCGAGAGGCGGCCAAATGAAGTGTCACG
>NC_091579.1:10850632-10855632 GCF_042767895.1 Penaeus vannamei
CCCCTTGTTCCCTAATTTGCCCCACCCCCTGCTCCCTTGTCTGTACACCTGTACACTTCTATCCTTACCCTGTACCCTACTCCCTACTCAACCCCTACCCTCCCAAAGGGTGTCTCTACTCCAACCCCTTCCCGTTCTTTAACCCTGTCTCGTCCCTCTTCCTCCAACCCCAACCCTTCCTCTACCCTGTAGCCCGTAACCTGTCGTTTCCACCTCCCCTTTCTCCATCCATCACCGCGCCCCTTTTGTGCTTTTGCCGTGTAACCCATCGTTGTCCCCCGGTTCGCAACACGCCGCTCCCTCTCGGTGTAAGTAGCTCACCACCACGAACTCGCCGACGTAACAGAAGGGGGGTGGGGTGGCGGTGGTGGTGGGCGGGGAGGGAGGGGGGTATTAGTGTTGGTGGTGGTGGGGAGGGAGGGGGTATTGGTGGTGGGGTGCCATGGAGGGGGGGTGGTGTGGGTGCGTGGGGGGGGTTGTTTTGTGGGTGGGGGGATGTTGTTGTTGTTGGTGGTGGGATTGTTGTTGTTGTTGAAGGTGGTGGTGTGTGGTTTATTGGTGTTGTTAGTGGTGGTCGTTATGTTGTAAGTTTTGGAGTTGTTGTTAGCGTCGGTTCTGGTGGTGTTGTTGGTAGAAGTTCTGTTGCTTTGTTGGTGGTGTTGCTGCTTTTTGGGTTCTGTTTTGGCTATTGTTAAGTGGCGTTGGTGTGGCCGTTGTCTTTGCCTGCTCGGAATGGGGCAGCTGTGCCTTCGTGTCTCCTCAGGGTGTACCTCCTTCGTTGCTGAGGGTTTTTTGTTCTTGCTGGAGCTGCGGTTGTTGTTGTTGTTCTTTGTTATTGTTATTATCGTTGTTATTGTTGTTGTTGTTATTGTTGTCGTTGTTTTTGCTGTTATTGTTGTTGTTATAACTGTTGCTGTCGTTGCTATTGTTGTCATAGTTGTTCTTGCTGTTGTTATTGTTGTTCTTGCTGTTGTCGCTGCGACTGCTACTACTGTTGCTGCTGTCCTGTCTCCTCTGTGTTTCTTCCGGTTTATTATTATGACAATTGTCGTTTCCGTCCCTCCCCTCCGCGTCCCACCCCTCCCCTCCCCACCTGCACTTCGCCTGTGCAGTGATCCCTATTAATCACGACATGTCTCTATCTCCAGGACCCCCTTACCCTCTCCGCCAACCCCTTTCCCGTCCCTCCTCCCTTTTCACTCCTCCCTCCCTCCCTCCCTTCCCTCACTTCCTTCCCTTCCTTCCCATACTTGCTCCCCACACCCCTATACCCTCTCCCCTTACCCCTCTCGGTGCACCCTCGACGTCCCCCTCCTCCCTCTTCCCTCCCCTTTTCCCTTTAGCTCCCCTTACTGTCTCTTCCTATTAGCCTGCATTACCCCTACTCTCTCTCTCTCTCTCCCTCTCCCTAACTCTCTCTCTCTCTCCTTAACTCACTAACTCTCTCTCTCTCTCTATCTCTATCTATCTATCTGTCTAGTGTCTCCTTCAATGCTACCTATTTATTCTTTGTGTTCTCTGAGCGTGTTCACTGGTTCTGTTCTTTGGATGCGTGAGTCATTTTTTTCTTCTGTGCGTTCTTTGAATATGTTCTTCGGGAATGTTCTTCAAAGGAATTCTCCAGGTTTGTTCTCCACGACTGTTCTTCGAGTGTTCACCTGTCCTTGTTCTCACCTGTGGCGGGCAATTAACTAACAAGCCTCTCCAGTTCTTCCTCTGTTCTCTCGTCCCCTTGTGTTCGCTCTTACGGCCTTTTCTCCCTTCCTCTTCTCTCTCGTTCTGTCCCCTCTTCCTTATTGTGTGTTGCCTTCGTCCTCCCTCTCCCAAGGGTTTATGTTCCCTTGTCTCCCTCTTTCTTTTTCATGAACTTTTTTTTTTCTTTGTTTTCTTTATGTATCTGTCCCTAAATGTCTATTTGTCTGTCTGTCTGTTTCTCCCTCCCTCCCTCCCTCCGTCCGTCCGTCCCTCTCTCCCTCCCTTCCTCTCTCCCTCCCTCCCTCCCTCCCTCCCTCCCTCCCTCCCTCCCTCCCTCCCTCCCTCCCACTCTCCCTTCTCCTCCCTCCCTCCCACTCTCCCTTCTCCTCCCTCCCTCCCACTCTCCCTCCCTCCCTCCCTCCCATCCTCTTCCTCTCTCTCCCTCTCCCTCTCCCTCTCTCTCTCCCTCGCAGTAGTACTCTAATTGGCCATGGCATCCTGCTCCACCTGGCGATCGTCTTGCCCGGGGGATTCAGCGAGGGGCGCACTGGCAACAAGGCTCCGCTCGAAGGGTTGTGCTCATTTTGGGTGAGGATGAATGCATACGTAATTGTACACATGTATAAATATATATAAGTAAATATATGTGTATATATATATATACATATATATATATATATATATATATATATATATATATATATATATATATATATATATATATATATATAGGTGTGTGTGTGTGTGTGTGTGTGTGTGTGTGTGTGTGTATACATGTATACATATATATATATATATATATATATATATATATGTATATATATATATATATATATATGTGTGTGTGTGTGTGTGTGTGTGATATATATATATATATATATATATATATATATATATATATATATATATATATATATATATATATATATATATATATATATATATATATATATATATATATATATATGTGTGTGTGTGTGTGTGTGTGTGTGTGTGTGTGTGTATGTGTGTGTGTGTGTGGTGGTGTAGATATATATATATATATATATATATATATATATATGTGTGTGTATATGTATATATGTGCGTGTGTGTGCGTGCGTGTGTGTGTGTTTGTGTGTGTTTGTGTATGTCTGTCTATCTGTCTGTCTCTTGTGTTATATGTATGTGTATGTATATGTATGTATGTATATATTTTTCAAGAAATCCTACAGTGAGCCAAGTCGAGGAGGCGCTGAAGGAGGCCTTCTGGGTTTGCCTTCGTGCTTGTGCCTGGGTGAGAGGCCGCCCTTGGCTCCTCTCGCCTGACCTCTTGTGGAACTTCTCGTCTGACCTCTTACTCCGCCCTCCTGGGTTTCGGGGGAAGATTCTCGCTTTGCTTCCCTGCGTTGCTTTGCTGTTTTTTGTGTGTTTTGTTCTGTTTTGTTTTTGTTCTTTGTATGGGCTGGTATTAAGAGTGTCTTGAGTGTTATTATGTGTGTTTGTTTTGTTTTTGTTCTTTTGGGGGGAGGGAGGGAAGGGGTTGGGGCTGATATTAAGTTATTGTTATTGAGTATTATTTTGTGGGGTTGTTATGGTTAATATTGATATGACTTGTTTTTTTTTATTATTATTATTTTCATTGTTGGTATACCTCCGCCAAGGCAATCAAGTCACTGATGTAGTAAAAATATCCACAATGAAGAATTACGTCAAAATTACCTCTTTCATTGGTGATGATCGTAAACTTAACTTCCTTGTTGAAGGTAATAAAGGTAATGGTAATAATGAGAGTTTCCCCTGTAAGTAGGATGACCTGATGCAATAATTTAATGGCTTCTAAGCTAGGCTAAGACTTACCTCTGGTTTAAAAATTCATTATCTGTTCCTAACTTTCTGAGTTGCATTTGCAATAGGGGTAACTCGCCACCAGATTTTAATGGCATCTAAGTCAAGTGAAGACACATTTCTAGCGAAAAATTCATAAAAATCTGTTCATAGTTTCGTAAAGTTATCCTGCCAACCAACATAAACACGAACAAACTATCCAACGATGGCGGAGGTAATAAGGGAAACGACGATAACAACAACAAAAACAACAGCAGCAACAACAAGATCCGAAATTAATCTGCCAATGAAAGTCCGAAAATCCGAATATTTGTCGGCGAAAACAACCAAAAATCCGAAAAAAATCTGCCCATTAGAACAACAAAGTCCGAAAAATCTGGCTGTGGAAACTAGTTAAACTTCCGCTTCGAGGCAGGGGGCGATTTTTTCTTTCTTAATTTCCCCCTTTTTCCTTATTTCTTTCTCTATTTCTTTTTCTTTCTTTCTTTCTTTCTTTCATCCTTTCTTTCTCTCTTACTTTCTATGTGAGGATTTGTGATTTTTTTTTATTTTCTATTTTTTCTTTACTCTTTTTTAAGGGAACTATATGGCGTTTTGATTAGCTTTTGTGTGGGAATTTTATTGGATTATTTTTTACGTTAATCTTGATTAGAAAGTGGGGAAAGAGAGAGAGAGAGAGAGAGAGAGAGAGAGAGAGAGAGAGAGAGAGAGAGAGAGAGAGAAAGAAAGAAAGAAAGAAAGAAAGAAAGAAAGAAAGAAAGAAAGAAAGAAAGAAAGAAAGAAAGAAAGAAAGAAAGAAAGAAAGGAAGAGGGAGGGAGAGGGTTGACAGGTGGGAGCGAGGTTGGAAGGAGAGAGGGAAAAGGAAAGAAAGAAAGAAGCAATGAAAGGGAGAGGGAGAGAACTATACAAGATGAATGGACGACGCGAACTGAATAACTAGGAAAAAGGATAGAAGAAAGGACAGAGAGAAAGAGAAAGCGAAAGACAGGAGCCAGAGTGAGGGAAGCGAAGTCAAGAGTCCAGTAACAGGAGGAGGAAAAATAATGAGATGCATGGTTTGGAGAGGAGGAAGCGAGGGCAAGAGGAACAGGAGGAGAAAAAAAATGTAGAATGTAGAAGAGGAGGTGGGAGAAGAGATGGGGGAAGGGGAAGAGAAGAGAGAGGAAGGGGGGAGGAGAGGAGAGGATGGGAACGGGGGAGGAGAGGAGAGGAGAGGAGAGGATGGGAAGGGGAGGAGAGGAGAGGAGGCGAAGAGAAGAGAGGAAGGGGAAAGGAGTAGGAGAGGAGGGGGAAGGGGAAGAGAAGAGAAGAAGGGGGGAAGAGAAGAGGAGGAGGAGAAAGGGGAGGAGAGGAGAAGGAGAGGAGAAGAAGGAGAAAAAGGGAGGAGAAGGCGAGAAAAGGAAGCGAAGTAAGCGAGGAGAAGGAGGGAGACGGAGAGGAAAGGAAGGGAGAAGAAGAGATGAATGCAAAATCATTG
>NC_091579.1:10860632-10873132 GCF_042767895.1 Penaeus vannamei
TCAAATTACGACGATTAAGACGAAAGGGGAAGAGGTAAGGAGAAAAGAACGGGACTTAGATTAAGACTAATCAGCGAAGAATGGGAGATGAAGAAGAAGTGTTAAGAATAGGAGGAAGGGGAAAGGAAAGAAAAGGATAAGAAGTAGGAGAAAGGAAAGGAGAGAGAGGGGAGGAATGCAGGAGAGGGAAGAGTATTGTGGAAGGGGAAAAAAGAAAGCTTTGTGGAAGTGGAAAGATTTGTGGAAGAAGAGCAGTGTGGGAGGGGAGAGCAGGAGCGAAAGAAGAGAAAGGTATAGAAGGGGAGAGCAGGAGCAAAAGAAGAGAAAGGTATAGAAGGGGAGAGAAGGAGTGAAAGAAGAGAAAGGTATAGAAAGGAAGAGCTGGAGTGAAAGAAGAGAAGAAGAGCAGTGTGGGAGGGGAGAGCAGGAGCGAAAGAAGAGAAAAGTATAGAAGGGGAGAGCTGGAGCGAAAGAAGAGAAAGGTATAGAAAGGAAGACCTGGAGTGAAAGAAGAGAAGAAGAGCAGTGTGGGAGGGGAGAGCTGGAGCGAAAGAAGAGAAAGGTATAGAAAGGAAGAGCTGGAGTGAAAGAAGAGAAGAGCAGAGTGGGAGGGGAGAGCTCGAGCGAAAGAAAAGAAAGGTATAGAAGGGGAAAATTTGTGGAAGGGGGGAGAGTTGGAGTGAAAGAGGAGAGCGGTATAGAAGGGAGGAGCTGGAGTGAAAAAAGACAGCTTTGTGAAAGAGGAGAGCTTTGTGGGAAAAGAAGTGGAGAACCGTACTAAAAGAAGGGAGCTGTGAGGAAGCGTGCGTGCGTGCGTGCGTGCGGAATTCGCCCAGGGTGAAGCAAAACGCGGTTTTATTAGCAAGGGCGGAAGTTGGTATGAAGTGGCTCGTAATGTTTTCAGCGTTGGGGAAGGAAAAGAGGGGGGGAGGGAGAAAGGGGGTAGAGAGGGGAGAGGGTTGGGAAGGGGGAAGTAGGAAGGGATGGTGGGAGGGGAAATAGGAGTGAGGGGGAAGGGTGGAGGTAGGAAGGGGAAAGGGAGGAGGGGAGGAAGGTAGGAGGGACAGGTAAGGAGGAAGGTAGGTGGGGAGAGGACAGGGGGAGAAAGGGAAAAGACGGAGGATCGGGAATGAGGGTGGGGGAGGTGGAGGGAGGTAGGAGATGGGGAGGAGGTGACGAATAAACCCCCAAAGGAGGGAAAGAGACATTTTCTCGGACTGGGGGCAAGACGGATGTATTTATGTATGTAGATAAGTCGGGAGGGGGGGGGAATGAAGGCCATCAGAGCAATCGGACGCAGGGTCAGAGAACGAGAGCGAATGAGAGAAGGGGGGAGGGGGGGAGAACGGAAAAAGAAAGAAGGGGGAGAAAGATTTGATAAAAATGGGAGAAAAACGTGACCAAGAAGGGTTGAGTGCCTTTTGTTTGTTATAGATTCTGCGTGTAGTTTCCCGTGCTGTTGCCCTGCCAGTGTGTGCTTTGTTCGTGACGACGATGTGCGCCATGTTGGATTATTCGCGTGCGTGCGTGCGTGCGTGTGTGTGTGTGTGCGTGCGTGTGTGTGTGTTTGTGTGTGTGTGTACATTTGTGTGTATGCGTGATATCTTGCTTGTTTCTCCATGTTTTTCTGTCTTTTCTCTCTCGCCGCCTATAATGTGCATGTGCGTATGACAAGGTGTGTATGTATGTAAACCCACCAGCATGCCCATTGAATAAAACATTCCGGGGTGGGTTATGCATGATGCAGTTCCAGGAACAATATGGGGCTTTTGGTGTGAGGAAAGGGTGTAAAAGGGGGGAAAAAAGAGGGGAAGAGAGAGAAAGTGAAAAAGGAAAGAAGAAAGAGAGGATGAAAGGGAGAGAAAGAGAAGAGAGAAAAGAAGAAAGAGAGGGTGGTAGGGAGGGAAAGAGAAGAGAGAAAAGAAAGAGAAGGTGGAAGGGGAAGAAAGTTAAAAAAGAAAAGGGAGAGAAAGCGAAGAAAGGAAAGAAGAAAGAGAGGGTTGAAGGGAGAGAAAGAGAAGAAAGGAAAGAAGAAAGAGAGGGTTGAAGTTCGTCTGTTGCCGTCAAGCTTTCCCGCGTTGGTTTTACGGTGAACGAAGGAAAAGGGGAAGAAATAATGTGTAATATAATCGTTCCTGAGTATAAGTAGAGGGAGGGAGGAAGGGAGAGAGAGAGAAAGAGAAAGAGAAAGGAAAGAGAGAGAGAGAAGGAGGAAAGAAAGAATGAAAAAGGAAAGAGAGAGAGAGGAAAGGAAAGGAAAGGAAGAATGAGAATGGGGGAGGGGGAAAGACTGAGAATAGGAAGAGGAAGAAAGGGAAATAAGAGGTGGAGGGAAAGGGAGAAGGAGAAGTAAAAGGATCGGGAGAAAGAGGAAGGGAGTAGGAGTTGGAGTGGGGGAAGGAGAGGGAGAGGGACAGGGAGTGAGAGAGAGAGAGAGAGCGACAGGGAGAGGGAGAGGGAGTGAGAATGAGAGAGGGAGAGGGAGTGAGAGTGAGAGAGGGAGTGAGAGTGAGAGTGAGAGTGAGAGTGAGAGAGAGTGGGAGAGGGAGTGAGAGTGAGAGAGGGAGAGGGAGAGGGAGTGAGAGAGGCCGAGGGTGTGGGAACGGGAGAGGGAGAGGGAGTGGGAGTGGGAGGAGTGGGAGAGGGATGGGTGTTGCGTTGTTGAAAGAGTTAGTTGGGCGGGAACACGCTCGGCTGTGCATGTTAATATGTGAACGTGGTGGGTGGGTGGGTGGGTGGGTGGTGGTAGGGAGGACGCACACACGGGTGGGGGAGGGGGTGGGGGTGAGGGGTGGAAGTTTAAAGAGGGAGGGGGGGGAGGGGGAGCAGGTGTATGTGTGTAGTGAGCGGGTCTTTTGTGCGCGTATGTGCGTGTCATGGTAGCTTGTTTGTGTTCTTGTTCGTGGTTGCGTGTGTTTGTGCGTGAGGAACTGGTGAGTTGCCCACGATGTATAAATCGAAGGGACATAAAGAATGAAGTAGATGGAAGCAGAAGGATGATAAGAGGAATAAACGCCCCTTGAACTGACGGTCGTGGGAAAACGGAAGTATCAGCCGATAACAATCAGCGAAAAAGAAAAGAAGATAAGAAGATAAGTATAGAGAATAAAAATAACTAGAGAAAAGGAAGGTGCAGAACACACAACGGATAAAGGAAGAATGGATTCAAAGCGTGTGATAAAAAGAGGCGATGGAGCGGGAAACGAAATCACGGCCTTATCAGCGGCGAGGGAGAAGCGACGCCGAGAGAGACTCAGCGTGGGTTCTCTTCTGTGTGAGCTGTGGTTGAGATAGTGAGCTGTGGTAGAGGTAGTGAGCTCTTCTGCTGGAGAGAGAAAAAAGACAAAACTTCAAGCGTGTTCAAGCTTTTATTTCTAAGAGGAAATTCAGAATCATTGGTACTATTTTCTTTAAATTTCTATATTGCGTGTGCATTTTTTATTTTATTTTTTTCATACTTTATTTCATTGACTGATGTAACGAAATCACGGCCTTATCAGCGGCGAGGGAGAAGCGACGCCGAGAGTCAGCGTGGATTCTCTTCTGTGTGAGCTGTGGTTGAGGTAGTGTGAGCTGTGGTTGAGGTAGTGTGAGCTGTGGTTGAGGTAGTGTGAGCTGTGGTTGAGGTAGTGTGAGCTGTGGTTGAGGTAGTGTGAGCTGTGGTTGAGGTAGTGTGAGCTGTGGTTGAGGTAGTGTGAGCTGTGGTTGAGGTAGTGTGCGCTGTGGTTGAGGTAGTGTGAGCTGTGGTAGAGGTAGTGTGGGCTGTGGTTGAGGTAGTGTGAGCTGTGGTAGAGGTAGTGTGGGCTGTGGTTGAGGTAGTGTGAGCTGTGGTTGAGGTAGTGTGAGCTGTGGTTGAGGTAGTGTGAGCTGTGGTTGAGGTAGTGTGAGCTGTGGTTGAGGTAGTGTGAGCTGTGGTTGAGGTAGTGTGAGCTGTGGTTGAGGTAGTGTGAGCTGTGGTTGAGGTAGTGTGAGCTGTGGTTGAGGTAGTGTGAGCTGTGGTTGAGGTAGTGTGGGCTGTGGTTGAGGTAGTGTGGGCTGTGGTTGAGGTAGTGTGAGCTGTGGTTGAGGTAGTGTGAGCTGTGGTTGAGGTAGTGTGAGCTGTGGTTGAGGTAGTGTGAGCTGTGGTTGAGGTAGTGTGAGCTGTGGTTGAGGTAGTGTGAGCTGTGGTTGAGGTAGTGTGAGCTGTGGTTGAGGTAGTGTGAGCTGTGGTTGAGGTAGTGTGCGCTGTGGTTGAGGTAGTGTGAGCTGTGGTAGAGGTAGTGTGAGCTGTGGTTAGATTAGTGTGAGCTGTGGCCGAGTTAGTGAGGTGTGGTTGAGGTAGTGTGAGCTGTGGCCGAGATAGTGAGCTCTTCTGCTGGAGAGAGAAAAAAGACAAAATTTCAAGCGTGTTGGAGAAGCTTTTATTTCTAAGAGGAAATTCAGATTCATTGGTACTATTTTCTTTAAAATTTATATTGCGTGTGTACTTTTTATTTTTTTCATACTTTATTTGATTGATTGATGTCTATCCATCTATCCACCATTCCCTACATCTTTCCTTACCTTTTTCTTACTTTTTCCTCGTTACCTCTCCTCCACCCTCCTTCCCTTCCTTTCTTCCTCCTCCTTCCCACTTTCCTTCCTTTCCTCTGCCTCTGCACCCCCCCCCTCTTCCCCCTCCCCCGGGAAGCATTTTCCTGCAAGTCATGACTCAGCGACGACTACCAGCGTTACCGCCGCCGCCACAGATCAGAGTCGCGACCACTGCTACCGCTACCACCGTCGCCACCTTCCACCGCCACAGATCACCGTCTCCGCTACCACCTCTACCGCCACAGATCAGATCACCGTCGCTACCACCGCTACCACTACCATTACCACCGCCACCGCCACAGATCACCGTCACTACCACCTCTACTGCTACCACTACCACCACCGCAGACCACCGTCGTCGTTACCACCTCTACCGCTTCCACTACCACCGCCACCGCCACAGATCATGACTACCACCTCCACCGCTACCGCCGCTACCACCACCGCCACAGATCACCATCACTACCACCTCCAACGCTACCACCGCTACCACCACCGCCACAGATCACCATCACTTCCACCTCTACCGCTACCACTACCACCGCCACCGCCACAGATCACCGTCACTACCAACTCTACCGCTACCACCACCGCCACAGATCACCATCACAACCACCTCTACCGCTATCACTACCACTACCACCGCCACAGATCACCATCACTACCACCTCCACCGCTACCGCCGCTACCACCACCGCCACAGATCACCATCACTACCACCTCCACCGCTACCGCCGCTACCACCACCGCCACAGATCACCATCACTACCACCTCCACCGCTACCGCTGCTACCACCACCGCCACAGATCACCATCACTACCACCTCCACCGCTACCGCTGCTACCACCACCGCCACAGATCACCATCACTACCACCTCCACCGCTACCGCCGCTACCACCACCGCCACAGATCAGCGTCGCCACCGCCGCGTTTGATCCTGCGACCCAATTACCCGCGCGTGTTATGTCGGAATAATGAATGCCGGTCACCTGATCTGGCACGTTCAGAGGGGCTCATGGGACGCACACACGCACACTGGTGCACACTCGCTCTGTACGTAGCCTGTGCGGGCTGTAGGACGACGAGTACGATGGCGAGGGTGAGAGTGAGTTGGGGTGGGGTGGGGTGGGTTGAGTTGGGTTGGGTGGGGTTGGGTTGAGTTGGGGTGGGTTGCGTTGGGTTGAGGTGGGTTGCGTTGAGTTGGGTTGGGTTGAGTTGGGTGGGGTTGGGTTAGATTGGGTTGGGTTGGGTTGGGTTGAGTTGGGTGGGGTTGGGTTGGGTTGAGTTGGGTTGGGTGGGGTTGGGTTAGGTTAGGTTGAGGTGGGTTGCGTTGGGTGGGGTTGGGTTGGTTGGGTTGAGTTGAATTAGGTTGGATTGGGTTGGGATGTGTTGGATTGGGTTGAGTTGGTGTGAGTTGAGGTAGGTTGAGTTAAGTTGATGCATAGTGGATAGTTGAGTGAGTGAAAGAGTGAGAGTACAGTGAGGGACAGAGACAGAAACAGAGAAAGAGAGAGAAGAGAAGAGAAGATGCACAGACAAACAGAGATAGAATGCACCGCCCCTGCCCACACAGCTGAATTACCCATCTCTCTCTCTCTCTCTCTCTCTCTCTCTCTCTCTCTCTCTCTCTCTCTCTCTCTCTCTCTCTCTCTCTCTCTCTCTCTCTCTATCTATCTCTCTCTCTCTCTTTCGTCGACGTCCACCCGCTTTCTCCCCCCCTCTTCTCTCTCCCCTCCCTCTCTCCCTCTCCCTCTTTTTTGCGGCGTTGTTGCCACTGTATCCCAGAAGTTGGAGGAGGAGAGGTAGAGGGATAAGATTAAAGGGGAGAGAGAGGGAGAGGGAAAAAGAATGAGAGGGAAAAGGAATGAGAGGGAAAAGGAATGAGAGGAAAAAAGAACGAGAGGGAAAAAGAACGACAGGGAAAAAGAACGAGAGAGACAGACAGACAGACAGACAGAGATGAAACAAAGAAAGGAAGAAAGAAAATGGAAGAAAGGGACGGGATGAGAACTCACTCACACACTCACTCACTCAGTCACATACTCACTCACACACTCACTCACTCACTCAAACTCACTCGCTCATTCACTCACTCACCCACTTACTCACTCACTCACACACTCACTCAATCACACACTTACTCAATCACTCAATCACACTCTCACGCACACACTCACTCATTTACTCACTCACTCACTCACTCCCAGACAAACAGACAAGCAAACACGCAAACACACAATGACGGACAAACAGCCCCAGACACAGAGACAAATATAGAGAAACGAAAATAAAGGGGAAAAAACGGGTCTCGTACCCTGATGGCACGCGCGTCGGGGCGATGTCCCCCTTTGGCCCTGCCGCCCGCAAGCACAAGGTGGGCGGCGAAGGTGAGGGGGAAGGGGAAGGGAAGGGGAGGGAAGGGGAGGGCGAGTGGGGGCGGGGAGGGGAGGGAAGGCGAGGGCGGTGAGGGGGAAGGGGAAGGGAGGGGAGGGCGAGTGGGGGCGGGGAGGTGGGGGGTCTGGGGGAGAGGGTGGGGGTGGAGGGGTTGGCTCCTTGCCTGTCATGCTTAATTCTTGGGGAGGTGGAAGGGGGTGAGGGAAAGGAGGGGGGAGAGGGTGAGGGAAAGGAGGTGGAAGAGGGCGAGGAAGAGGTGGAAGAGGGTGAGGAGGAGGAGGTGGAAGAGGGTGAGGAGGAGGAGGTGGAAGAGGGTGAGGAGGAGGAGGTGGAAGAGGGTGAGGAGGAGGAGGTGGAAGAAGGTGAGGAGAAAGTGGAAGTGGGTGAGGGGAAGGAGGATGAAGACAGCGAGGGGAAAGATGGGAAGAGGTGTGTGTAGGTAAAGGTTAAGAAGGAATATAATGGTTTGAAGGAGAGGAGGCAGGAGATAAGGCGGAGGGGGGGGAAAGGAGATGCGGAGAAGGTAAGGGGAAGATGAAAGATTTGGGAGAGGGTGAGGGGAGGAGGGAGGGAAATAAGAGAGATAGCGTGAGGGAAGAGGAAAATGGAAGAGGGGAAGGGAGAGGTATATGACGGTAGAAAACAAGGGGAAGGAGGTGGGAGAGAGAAGAGAAAGAGAGGAAATGAAAGGGAGAAAACAAGGGGAGAATAGGAAGAGCGGAGAGATGGACGAAAGTGGAAAACAAACAGACGAAATGAGAAGGAGGGAGAAGGAAAGAAAGGAAGAAGAGAGATGCGCACGAGAGGAAAGAAACAGAAAACTGAGTGGGGAAATATGGCAGTAAATCAAAGCAGGGAGAAGGAAAAAATGAGAAGAGAAAGGAAGACACACGCGAAGAAGGATAGAAAATCGTAAAAAAGATAATAGAAGATTTAAACAAACTTAAGAACAGAAACGTTTACACACTTATAAATGGGAATGAATAACTTTACAAAGCAAGAGATATGATAGACGTGTTTCGAGTAACGTCTTATTCGGAAAACTGTGTGGAAGATAAGAAAGATAAAGAGAGTAATAAAAATAGGAAGATAAGAAAGAAACAGAGAAAAATAGAAAAAAAGGAGAAAAAAAGTAAAGGACACACAATATAAAAGATCGTCTTTTCACGCCCTGTTAATCTGCTAATCTGTTACCGGTTATCGCTTCCATTGCTGTTTATCAGCTGCCTAATCAAATATCTCCTGCCGTTTTACCTGGTTTCTCTTACCGGTTAACTATTACCCTTACCGTTTCCCTGTTGTCTGTTACCGTTTACCTCTTACCCTTACCGTTTCCCTGTTGTCTGTTACCGTTTGCCTATTACCCTTACTGTTTCCCTGTTGTCTGTTACCGTTTACCTCTTACCCTTACCGTTTCCCTGTTGTCTGTTACCGTTTGCCTATTACCCTTACCGTCTCCCTGTTGTCTGTTACCGTTTACCTCTTACCCTTACTGTTTCCCTGTTGTCTGTTACCGTTTACCTCTTACCGTTACTGTTTCCCTGTTGTCTGTTACCGTTTACCTCTTGCCTTTACTGTTTCCCTGTTGTCTGTTACCGTTTGCCTATTACCCTTACCGTTTCTCTGTTGTCTGTTACCGTTTGCCTCTTACCCTTACTGTTTCCCTGTTGTCTGTTACCGTTTGCTTATTACCCTTACCGTCTCCCTGTTGTCTGTTACCGTTTACCTCTTACCCTTACTTTTTCCCTGTTGTCTGTTACCGTTTGCCTCTTACCCTTACCGTTTCCCTGTTGTCTGTTACCCTTTACCTTTTTTCCGTAATCTCTTACCGTTGACCAGTCAGTCCTTGCCTCTGGTGTTTTCTGTTACCTCTTGATGTTTCTTTTCCTCTCACCGTTTACCAGTCATTCCTTCCTTCTTGTTATTTGACTGTTTTCTGCTATTTCTTAATGTTTGTCTGTTCGTCTTACCGTTTACCTGTTGTCTGTTAATAATTAGCTGATACCCTTGAGCTGCTGTCTGTTACCTGTTAATGTTAACCTGTATTTGTGTGAAACAGAAGTAACCATAGATTTCCCTCCTTTTACATTATTAAGTTTTTATTTGATTTAATTTTTTTGCCTTCCTTTCCCTTCCCTTTCTCTTTTCTTTATTTCTAATCGCCTTTTTATCTTATTTCACCCCGTGTTTTGCCCATTTTCAACCCTTGCTATCCTTGCTATATCTGTACTTATTGCTTTAGTTCCTGCTTTTATCTCATATTTTTGTCTTCCTCTTTTTCACGTCTTTTTCTTTTTCTTTTTTGTTTTTCTTCCACTTTGTCGTCTTTTTTCCCACTTTTTCTTTTTCTTTTTTCTTTTTTTTTCTACTTTGTCTTTTCTTTTTTTTCTTTTTTTTTTCCTCTGTCTCTTCCTTTTTTTCCATCTCGCCTTTCACACAAGTTTTTGAAGCAGGGTGAAGTTCCACAGGGTCGTTATGTATTTATTTCTGCGTCTCTTTCATTTTATTTTGTTATTTTCTTTTGTCTTTTATTTTGTATGTTTTTTGTTTTCCTTTTTGTGTATTATCTCTTTTTCTCTCTCCTCTCTCTTCCTCCTCCTCTTTCTTCTTCTACTTCCTCTTATTATTATTCCTCTTCCTCTTTTTCTTCTTTCTCTTCTTCCTTCCCACTCCCTCTCCTCCTATCTCCCCTTCTGCATTCTGTATGTACTTGTATTTTTGGAAAATACCTATCTATTTTTCTGACGAAGACATGCCATGCCGTACTTTATAAGGAAAAAAAAGCCAAAAAGAAAAAAAATCGAGACAGCATATCACTTTTTAATATCCCTCTTTTATCATTTTTATTGAAGGTATTTTTTCCCCTTATTATTGCTTGGTATTGTTGATGTGCACCTATGAGTATTCTAGTTTCTCATGTGCGTGTTTACATAGCCTGTGCGTTTTTGTGTGTGCTCGATTGGGTATGAATACACAAATATACACATAATAGGTATGTTGGTAGATATAGATAGGTGTATAGATATATATCCTCGATAGACAGATATAGATAAATATACAGATAATAGATATATTTGTAGATGTATATAGGTGTATAGAGATATATATAGAGAGATATATATCCTCGATAGATAGATAGATAGATAGATGACCTCGATAGATAGATATAGATAAATACATGGCCTCGATAGATAGATTAGATAAATAGATACCCTCGATAGATAGATAACTAGCCTCGGTAGACAAATAGATAGCCTCGATAGATAGCTATAGATAAAAAGATAAAGATATGGACAGATGGATAGATATCCACCTGAAGTCGGATGGCGTCAAACAACTTGATTTTATTTTCTGTTTCATATTCACATCTGTAGTTTAATCGCCATTTTCCAAACTGACCCGTATTTTTGTTCATTTGATTATATTATTGACTGACTTACTGATTCAAACCTAAACTCTTTATTTATTTATTAGTTTTGCTAATATATTTACTTATTTATTAATTTATTAATTTATGTATTTATGCATTTCTTTCTATATTTACTTATTTACTTATTTATCTATATGTTTGTTTATATTTGTATGTGTATATATATATATATATTTTTTTTTTTGTAGTCATTCATATATTTGTTACTCTATTTATTGTTTGTTTGTATATGTATATGTATATTTATTTATTTATTTAGTATTTTCTTGTATTCATCATATATTTGTTACTCTATTTATTGTTTGTTTATATATGTATGTGTATATTTATTTATTTATTTATTCATTGTATTAATTCATATATTTGTTACTCTGTTTATTGTTTGATTATATATGTATGTGTATATTTATTTATTTATTTATTCATTGTATTAATTCATATATTTGTTACTCTGTTTATTGTTTGATTATACATGTATGTGTATATTTATTAATTCATTGTATTCATTAATATATTTATTACTCTGTTTATGTATTTATTTATCTCTATATTCACCTCCCTTCCTTTGTTTGCGTTCCAGGTGATGCAGGATGGGGAACCTGCTCAGGCTGCTTGCGCGGGACGAGACCGGCAACAGCTGCTGCTCGCACCAGAAGTACGACGTCTTCTTAGACTTCGAGAGTGAGTTTGTGACGTCTTTTGTTGTTGTTTTTGGTTGATGGGTTTTTGTTTTGGTGGTTTTAAGGGGTTGGGTGTGTGGGGTAGGTGGGTAGGGGAGGGGTAGGGGTGTTTTTTTCTTGTTTTTATTTTTGTTGTGTTTTTATTTTTAGGGGTTGGTTGGGTGGCTTAGGCAGAGTGGGTATTTGGGTAGAGCGGATGGGATGGATGGGAGGGAGGGATGAGGAAGAATGGGAGGAGAAGAGAAAGATGGGTGGTTGCAAAGGCTGGGTAGAAATGAAATACCACTCAAGGATAGAAGGGAGGAAGAAAGAGAGAGAGAAAGGAGGGGAGAGTGAGAGAAAGAGACAGTGAGAGTGTGTGTGTGAATATGAGAGTGAGAGTTAGTGATAAACAAAGAGATGCAATAAAGCAGAGACTTGGGAAAACCGGACATTCAGAGATGCACTCAAATACCGACCAATTAACGATCACAAATTCAATATTATCCTCTGCCCCCGCTACTATATCCATCCCCGAATATCCACACCTTCAGTGTCGCATAGAGAATGCGTCGACGGGAGAATGGAGAGTGCGTCGAACGAGAAGTGGAGAGTGGGTAGAGCGAGAGTGGAGAGTGCGGTGAGGGAGTGGAGAGTGTGTTGAGCAAGCGAGTGGAGAGTGTGTGGAGTGAGCGAGTGGAGAGTGGAGAATACGAGGAGCGAGAGTGGACGGTTGAGAGTGGAAAGTACGTGGAGGGAGACGGAAGAGTGGAGAGAATGAAACGAGATCAGAACGAGGAGCTGACGCCGAGCGCGACGCAGCCGATGTCCCCCCCCCCCCCCGCCGCAGTGAGGGCGACGCGCGAGAGTGGCTCCGAGGGGCGCCACGCAGGGCCGCCGCCCGTGTGTCAGGCCGCATTAAGGGCGCGACGTCTTCAGGAGGGCCGAAGAAGGGAGCCAGGGAGAGCGGGAGTGATTTAAAGGCACGCAGGCACCCCGCGGTCGGTCGCCCCCCCCCTCCCACCCTCTACTCTTTCTCTCTCCCCCGGCTGTCTTCTCTCTCTCTGCTCTCTCTGTCGTAGGTGCTGTCTCTTTTTTGTTCTTTCTTCGCTCCTCTTTCCCTTTCACCCCGCTCTCAGTCTCGCTCTCGCTTCCCCTCCCCCTCCCTCCCTAGTTCCCTCCACCCTTCCCTCCTTTCCTTGTTCCCACCTCCCTTCCCTCCTTCCCTTCCTCCCTTGTTCCCTCCTTCCCTCCCTCCCTCCCTCCCTCCCTCCCTCCCTTCTTCCCTCCTCCCCTTCCACCTTTGCTCTGTCTTTCCCTTCCTCATTTCCTCCCTCTCTCCCTTCCTCGTTCCTTCCCTCAATCCCTTTCCCTCTCCTTTCTGCCAGTCTTAGTTTCCCCCTCATTTAATCTCTTGTTTTATTCAGGTATGCTTCTGCGTCA
>NC_091579.1:10895632-10898132 GCF_042767895.1 Penaeus vannamei
GGGGGGAAAGGAGGAAAAGGAGGATAAAGAGGTGGTGGAAGGGGAAAAGGAGGATAAAGAGGAGGTGGAAGGGGAAAAGGGAAGGGCTGTGAAGGGAGAAAGAAAAGGGGGAAAGGGAAAGGGCTGTAAAGGAAAAAGGGGAAAGGGGAGGGGAGATGGAGAGGAAGGAAAAGGAGGTGAGAAGAATGGAGGGGAAATGAGGAAGAGGAGGCGGAAGGTGGAAGGAAAAGGAAAGGGGAAAGGGGAGAGGGGGAGGAGAAAGGGGAAATGAGGAGGAAGGGGAAGGGGGAAGCGTGGGAGGGGGTAGGGGAGGGGGAGAGTGGCCGTTGCACGCCCTGTGAATATCGACTGGCCGTCTGCTGTGGGCTGTGCGAATGAAATTATAACACGACTCAAGGTTACGCACGCCGGGGGGTTTCCCGCCCGAAACGTACGGCGGAGCATCTCTTTTTGCTTGCTGGCTTTCGCTCGCTCGCTCTGTCTGTCTGTCTCTCGCTCTCTCTCTCTCTCTTTCTCTCTCTCTTTCTCTCTCTCTTTCTCTCTCTCTCTTCTCTCTCTCTCTCTCTCTCTCTCTCTCTTCTCTCTCTCTTCTCTCTCTCTCTCTCTCTCTCTCTCTCTCTCTCTCTCTCTCTCTCTCTCTCTCTCTCTCTCTCTCTCTCTCTCTCTCTCTCTCCCTCTCTCTCCCTCTCTCTCTCCTCTCTCTCCTCTCTCTCTCTCTCTCTCTCTCTCTCTCTCTCTCTCTCTCTCTCTCTCTCTCTCTCTCTCTCTCTCTCTCTCTCTCTCTCTCTCTACCTTCTCTTCACTTCTACTCACTCTACTCACTCACTCTACTCTCTCTCTCTCTCTCTCTCTCACTCTCTCTCTCTCTCTCTCTCTCTTTCTCTCACTCTCTCTCTCTCTCTCTCTCACTCTCACTCTCACTCACTCTCACTCCTCTACTCTACTCTACTCTACTCTACTCTACTCTACTCTACTCTACTCACTCACTCACTCTCTCTCTCTCTCTCTCTCTCTCTCTCTCTCTCTCTCTCTCTCTCTCTCTCTCTCTCTCTCTCTCTCTCTCTCTCTCCCTTTCCCCCTTTCCTTTCCTTTCCCTTTCCCCCTCCTTCTCCCTCTCCATCTCCCTTTCCCTCCCTCCCTCGCTCTCCTCTCCCTCTACCTCTCCTGCTTCCTCTCCCCGTCTCTATCCTACTCTTCGCCTCCCTCTTCTTCCTCCTCCCCCACTCTTTTTTATTTTCTTGCTTCCTCGTCGAGACCAGAGGCTGTTTTCCCCACGCGTATATGTATTCAGCAGACTGCAGTAATTCGCAGTCGCTCCCGCCATGTTTCAGAGCGAGCAGACGTTTTCAGCAACGGTCACACTAGTCTTCTCTGTCCTGGGATCCCTAGACAGCCGCGCCGAAGTCTGGTCAGCTACAGTTTTTGATTGGTCAGCTGACTTGACTTGACAGAGACGACTACAGCGTGACCCAAGCTTCAGGAATGTAGGCCTATCTACGTGCGAGGAATTCTAATGTCCTGCAGTATAGGCCTTTATATTTTTTTTTAGTGTTGGCTTTTCTTTAGATTATGGTGGATAAGTAATTTGGGGGAAAATATAAGAGATTTGATGATGAAAATATAGTGTAATATATTCCTCATGGCTGGGATTTCTTGAATTTGGTCACGTTTCACGGATAAACGTGAAGCAAGTTTTTTTTCGAATAGCCTGCAATGTAGTCATTACAAGCTATTGCGGTGTAGGCCGTAAAAAACCTTTCCTCTCTCGGTGGCGGTGGAGGGGGGGGGGGGGATCTGTTGATGCACACGCCAAATCCTCTGCCAATTTGATGGGAATGTGAAGTTTCAATTGACTTTATTGCGTGTGTGTGTTTGTTTGTAAATTGCATGTGCGATTGTTTGTATGTGTGCGGGTTTGTGTGCATTTGTTTGTATGTGTGCGGGTTTGTGTGCGTTTGTTGTATGTGTTTTTCTGTTTGTATATGGATGTGTTTGTTTATTTGTTTGTATGAGTGCTTGTATGTTTGGGGGTGGATGTCGGTGTGCGTGCATGTGCGAGTGCGCGCGTTGCCTTGGGTGCATGTACACGTTTGCGCGCGAACAGGGCCTCACACGATAGTTAAGAACTCGCCGCGCTCGCACCTCACGCAAAGAAGAAGAAGAAGAAAGAAGAAGAGGAAGAGGAAGAAACGAGATGTGCTGACATGACGTGACGTGACGTTCCCTGCGATGCCGTTAGTTCCCGACGTCGCGTCATTCCGAGAGGGACACATCACATCGAGGCTGCAGGCGCTTGGCTATGGCGTGTGGCGGCCTATTCGTTTTTTTTCTTCTTTTTCTTTTTTTGTTTTTCTTTTTCTTTTTTAGGGGGGGAGGGGGGGTTGGAAAACTGCTCTTTCGGCCTCTCCTTTCCTGAGGGCCGTTTTGAGAGCTGTTGCAGACTCGACGCTTGCAATGCCGGGATCATGTGTGATTATTGGTAATCCTTCGTGTAGGTGGC
>NC_091579.1:10903132-10905632 GCF_042767895.1 Penaeus vannamei
ATATATATATATATATATATATATATATTTATATTTATATTTATATTTATATTTATATATTTATATATTTATATATATATATATTTATATATATGTATATATATATATTTACTTATTTATTTATTTATATATTTATATATATATATATTTATTTATATATATATACATATGTATGTATGTATATATTTATATATGTGTGTGTGTGTGTGTGTGTGTGTGTGTGTGTGTATAATGTATGTATGTATGTTTATATATAGTGCATTGCGCGTGTGTGTGTGCACGGACGTATGTGCAAGCACGCGCGCGCGCACGTGTGTGTGTGTGTGTGTGTGTGTGTGTGTGTGTGTGTGTGTGTGTGTGTGTGTGTGTGTGTGTGTGTGTGTGTGTGTGTGTGTGCGCGCGCGCCTGCCTGTATGCCTGTGCCTGTGCCTGTAAAGAAATGATTTATAAACCCCAACACCTGCATGCAAACACGAATGCATGTATGAATATAAGTTGGCACACATGCCACGCGGGCACACACACTGTTTTGCCTACTCGTCCAACATGTAATTTAGTTAACCTTAAACCCCCTTGGTTATTGAGGCATTCTAATCCATGTCGGGGCTTGATGGTCTATTTTTTATTTTATTATTGTGATTAACATTTAAGCGTGACACCCAAATCATACGTACATTGAATCTGGTTTCGAATTATATTCCACTGTATGCAAATGACATTAAGCCTATACTCATGCAACATTGAAATTACAACCCGCGACCCTGTATTTATGTGGAATGCATTTTATAGCAATTCCAAAGAAATCTTAGATCTGATTCTCCATGTCGTGGCGGAGGCAGCATAGTGAAGTATTGGGAATAGATTTCAGGCCATGACTTGTAATTTGAATGCAGATAGGGAGGGCGGGAGGGAGAGGGAGAGGGGGAGGGAGAGGGAGAGGGAGAGGGAGAGGGAGAGGGAGAGGGAGAGGGAGAGGGAGAGGGAGAGGGCGAGGGGGAAGGGGAGGGAGTGACAGGCATGCGGACGGACGAATGAAAGGAGTGAGACAGAGACAGGGAGATAGGCAGAGAGAGAGAGACAGAAACAGACAGGCTGAGAGAGACACAGACACACAGACAGATTAACAGAAATAGATATACAGGAAAACAGACAGAGAGAAACATACAGACATTGACTGACAGGCTGTGTCAATGAGGAAGAGACAATCAGACAGGCAGGCAGAGACAGACACAGACAGAAAGAGAGAGAAACAGACAGACAGAGAGAGACACAGGCAGAGCAAGGAGAGGGGAAGAGAAACACAAAGACAGATACAGAGAAAGCGAGAGAATGACGATAGAACATGTGTTTTCTCTCTGGCATCCTTTTTACAGCCACCCCTTCGTGACAGAATCTCACTCGCGGGGCATTATGGTGAGCAGAAACTTGGCCAAACCTTACACGGCATAAGGTTCAGACTCCTTTGAACCGACCCAGCAACCAGAACCTCAATTTCATCCGTATCGGTTTCGCGAGTAAATTTATTTGCCGAAATGAGAAGCAAAAAAAGAAAAAAAGAAAGAAAGAAAGAAAAAAAAAAAAAAATCGGGTTGCGCGCCGTGTCCCTTTAACTCGGGCCGGTTTACGAGTCGCTAAAGCCACTCAAATATTATGAATGCGTGCTCATGCTTCTTTGTTCTCTCTTTCATTACTTTATTAAAAAAAAAAAAAAAATCTTCGCATTGTTTGCTGGTTGTTGTCAGTTGTTGACATTTCCTTATGCGTGTTGAATTACAGAGATATTACATGTATATTTAGATATGTATGATTAGGGTTCAGTAAAATGCAGGCTTGTATAATGTATATGTATATATATATATATATATATATATATATATATATATATATATACATATACATATATATAGATATTCATATTTTTTTTTTCTACCAGTGCAGGATTGTGTAGATACAGCATTAGACAATTACCACCTTTTTTTTAATCCACGTTTCCAAAATATCCTAATATGTACAGTATCATTTCCCACCCTGGCGTTTATGCAATTAATGAGTGCATTTTTTTTCTTACGTTGAGATATACAATATTGGCAAATACATTTCCTACCCCGGCATCATAAATACACATTCCTTACCAGCTGAGATATCAATAAATACATTTTTCCACCCCGACATATATAATAACATTTCCCCAACCCGGTATATATCATATATATATATTTTTTCCCATTACGACGTATACAATATTGCTTAGATATATTTGAATATATTTTTCTATCTCGGTATATGTAATACCAAATATATTCCCCCGCCACGGCATATACAATACAATATACAATACAATGCAGTTTCCTACACCGGCTTCTGTACCTAATGCATTGACTCACCCGGCGTATACAATGTCAAATACATTTTCCTACGCCAGCATGTATATCTAATACACCCCCCCCCCCTCGTCATATACAATATGTAATACAGTTTTCTACACCGCCTTATATATCTA
>NC_091579.1:10913132-10920632 GCF_042767895.1 Penaeus vannamei
TAATCCAAATCATCAATAATTTTATTTTTATTTAGTGTCTCTTGTGATCATTAACTCCCTCAGTGTTCAAATAGATGTTACTCTTCCAATTACACATCTCTGTCCTCCCCCAGGTGAAAGGTTGTGTGAAGGTTCTGAAGGACCAGCCTGCATCCAGCTCAGAGAACTTACTTAATGCCCTCAGGTGAGTTTGTAACCATTGCTGAAATAATAATTGATCATATTGGGTTCCTTTATAAAAATATTTTTTCACCTGCTTTCTATTTCATATCAGGCAGTGTTTATTTTTTGTGATGTTTTGGTTTGACTGTGGATGTAGATTTCATGATGTTGATTTCAAGGTTTTGAGTGTATCAAGAAAAGAGGCTCTTTGTTATTAGTTATTGCTGTTTGACTTATTACTTTCCAATACCTTTGAATTAGTTTTTGTTAGAGCTATTAGTACAATAAATATGTAAAGAGGAAGTAATAAGCTTCATTGTTTGATATTTGTGTTACGTTTTTCAGATATACGACCAAGCACCTTAATGATGAGAATACGCCAAAGCAGATCAAGACTTTATTGTCAGTATAACACCACAATCCTAGTATTATGTAGATTGGTCAGTGGGGTTGAAGTGTTGACTCCTGTTGTGTGTTCCCTAGGCAGACACCCACTGTTTCATGCATATCTCTCTTAGGGGAGTCTAAACTAGAATGATATATAAACTCTTTTGTCAGTTATGGCTCTTAAACATGTTTGTTTTAGAGAGGAGTTGTTGGGATGTTTCTTTATGAGTATTTAAAGAAGAAAAAAAAGAATGGTTCTCATTTTCTTTCAGAATATTTGCTAATAGAGCATTTAAGATGTATAAATTCCCCCACTTTTTTCACTGATCCATGGTGAATCATACTTTCCACTTGGGTCTTTATATAAAGTCATTTAATCATTTGATGTTGCAATATTTTAGTGTCCGGTAATTGCAGATACATTGATATTCACAATGAAATCATTCAGGAAGGAATACAAGATTTTATTATTGTTTCAACTTACAACTGACTCACATATTGGAAATTGGTGTAAAATTGTAGTGGAATTGTCTCTTTGGAATATGAGTTTAAAGTGGTTAGGTTACCATCTGCTCAGTTTATAGTTTAAGAGTAAATTACTACCAAAGGTAGTTATGTATATAATAAAGCAAACCTGTGTTCATTCAGTTATAGAAGATAAACCCCCCCCCCACCAACAGTACATAATTACCTCATGTACGCAGATCATATTTCTAAGAATATCAATGGAAGGATTCCGTCTCACAGTGGACTTAATTTCTTGCCCCTGCTTTTGGTTGGGCCCTGCCTTGAATTATGCTCTTCCAAGTCACAGCAGCAGAAAGTGGACTAGGTCTTGGAGTTAAAATTGTCTAAGTATGTACACAGTAATATGATTTATAGATGAGAGTATCCTAGATTAAGAATTAGCCAGTCACCCTTGCAGTGTACAAGGCTTTGGATGGTTATAGGTATTGCAAATCACCGCACGAAGTACAAAGACTTGAATAAAGTCTCGTCATGAAGCACAAAGAGAAAGAGCATTGTGCATGATGCTGCATGTGTAATTTTGAGGTCAGCTTAAGTAAGGAGGAAGATTATGCCGGCTGAACTGTATCCCAATGCACCAACAGCATTTAGATCTTTGTCATAACAGTAACAAATTGAGTTAGTGTTGTATTTTTTCACATCATGCTTTGAGTTTAGATAATTACACTTTTCCAAGAAAAATTCTACTTTCATTGGTCTTCAGGTCTAGTGAAAGTTGTATTCAACACTCATGTATATAGATATAAATAATCGTATAAATATATATATATATATAAAGAGATATATAGTGCATTGTTTATAAGTCATACAGCCACTGATATTATAATGACCATAGTCATTGTTTACACTTGAAAAATTGTTTGTGATATACAATGTAGGAAAAGATTTCAGGAAGATAATTTCTCTAATGTTAGTCACAATTTGTATAGAATAGAGACCAAGATCATTTATGTAGTTGAATTGAGAGTTGAAGGATATTGGAAAGGAAATCCAGCGACATATTGTCTTTTATAAAGATCATTCTTGGAAGAGGCTTCTTTTTTTTCTTTACTTTTAAAAAATTATTTGTATAATATAGTTTCAAGACAATGTTGAGTTTGTTATCAAGGCATATATATATGGGTTATCTAGTTTTTATGGATGCTTTTGATATTATTGTTACTGTTGTTCTTCACCATTTCTACTTACTCTTAAGAACACAGCTCACATGCATTGGTCACAAAGGTTACTCAGAGCTTAGCAGAACAGCTAGAATACTAGGACAGTAGGACCTGTAATTTTACTGGCATGCTTCGGGTGTATGGTTTTATATCTATGAATTCCACAAGTAGTCATTACCAGTTACATTTTGCCTGAAATAAGTCAGTGATAGTTTTAACTCTCTCTTATGGTTCTTCAGGTTGTGAACCTTTCCTTTGAATACTCTCCACCTCTTGAAGTCTGTCTCGTGGCTCGGAATGAAAATTTCTTCCCAGGGATTGATGTACGTTGATTTGCTAGTCTGTCATAATGAAGACCGTAATTTCCCCCATCCCACACACTCCGAACCAAAGCCTTGAATTTAGTGATGGATATTTGCTGTAACACTGCCATCTTGGCCTATATTTGATCATGTACGTTGAGCAATATATCGGTATATGATGGGTTTCAGCTGAATTTTATAGGGATAGGCAGGTTTTGTATTTAACATAGGTACTGATTTGGCTTTGTACAATGCATTATACAACATTTACAAAGAACACCTTTTTTCCACTGGAGAATTAAGCTCTTCTCGTTTTACAGTGCACTCAACAGCACAAATAGAATACAGTTTTAAGCAGGGTTCTGTAGTCTCTTTATACACAGGTAACTTTTTACATAGTTCTGATGACTATTATTGCATACTTTTTTCATTGTTTCCTTTAACAATTATAAATGTTTAGTTGAGTTGAAAAGTAAATATATATGATTTTAGAATAAACTCCATTGAAGTATGTATACAAATTATACAGCATAACACTTTTTACACTTTTTTACTTTTCTACCTGCATTGTTTTTGTAAAAGAAGTGCGAGGGGGAGTGACGTGGGACTTTCAGAACAGCTGATATTTAACTCCTGTAAGACTGTTCTTATCACCCAACTGTTATATACATCCTGGTGATCTGCCTTTGAACCCCCCACAGTGTACATAATCTTCATTTAGAAAATCTTTACCAACAGTTACATGTTAATCACCAAAAAGCATACAATTAGAATCCTTTTTTGTCTCATAATAATTACGTTTCGTGTGTATAACCTGACAGCCTTAGTATGGTATTCCAGATATGTGGTAAATATATTATTTGATATGGAAATCCCTATCATTAAATATCTGTGTAAGATCTAAGATATTTGTGTGTAACCTGTTTCATACTTTATCCCATTTTCAAGGTTTATTATCTCATATAATGAACTTTTAAAAATCAAACAAGTAAAAAGAGTATAAGTTGGGTAATTAATGAGAATTTGTTACTTCTTCTAACTTGTTTGTGTAAAAAAAAGATGAAAAAAAAAGGAATTTGTGGAAGTAAATAATTAGAATAACATGTATATCAGTATTGTCCGTGTCGCAGTGTCTCTGAAAGTATATACTGGAGTGATTTCACTTAGTCACTTTACCATAACCTGTATGACAAAGTGTTTGAAAAACAGAAGTATTGTATAACCTGCCACAGGTTAATAATGGGCCTATAGCCAGCAGTGTATGCCTCTACTTGGTGTTTTGTGACATGTACATAATGATAAGTGTTCTCAGTGTAACCAAAGTCTTCTTGATGAGGATAACACTTAATCTCTAGCATACAAAGTGGAATATCTGTAGGAAAGTTATGTTTATTCCTATGTTTTATTCTTTTTCCATTGCAATTTGTAGTGATGCAGGGTGGGAGGAAACTTTTAAGATATCATAGTGAAGCATTTTTAATTGATTGCTGTAATTTTATGGTAGGATGCATCCAGGTAAATTATGAAATAAACTTTGTATATTCATAGGTCTCATAGACCCATGACAACGCAATTTTTGGTCTGGTGCAAGAAGAGCAAATGTTGCATAGGTATGTGTGTATAATTTTATTAAACATTTGTTTGAGATCTTTTGTTTTATTGTCACACAGGCTTTTGTCAAGTGTTTTTCTACTCAATTCCAGCTTATGATCATAACATGAAAGGCTTCAAGCTGGAATTGAATTTATATGTAACCATTTTGAATATCAGTCAGACCAAAGAAAAAAAGTGCATCAGACCTCAAGGAAACTATATAATGTGCAAAATCGTATAAACAATTATTCTTCATAACATAGAGAGGTGTTGATGTAGCATATAATTCTGAAAAACATTGTAAAGCATTTGCACATTTTCATGCCACATTCTTTGCCAAAGTTCTAAATATATCTCTGTAACTCACTATTGAATGGGTAGGGATCTGATAAGCGCATATTTGGTTGGTTGCTAGGGGTTGGGGGGAAAGGATGTAAGTGGTGGTGCTTGTGTAAGTGCATGTTTTGTCATATGTTTGTTAAATTTGTCTGTGAAGGCTGTAAGTGTCCTTGTTTCTATAATGTGATGAGGTAATCTGTTACGTTATTTATGGTGCATCAGAAGAATGAGTGCTTGTAAGAGTTGATGTTGGTGAGATATGTAAGGAACTCCCATGTCCCATTCTCATTGTTTTCATTTGGGAGCATAGGAGACAGGGACTGAGGCCCAGTGTTGGGGGATCACCCCATCCTTGGGCCTCAGCCCTGAGTGCAACGAATTTTGCATGGTCTTTTCTTCTTCCTCCTTCTTTTTCCTTCTCTTCTCCAATCCCTTCTTCTGTCCACTTCCTAAGGTATGAGAGCTGTACTGTGTCAGTCTTGACCAGTCATGGGCACGGTATTTTCTTGGTTAGTCGTCTACCCTTATGGGGACACTGAGGGGTAGATCATTCTCTACCCCACATATTTCAGACTTGCCATGGCCAGTGATTAAGATTTTGTATCCTTTTTAGAGACATTAAGTATTATCTCTTTGTCAGCTAACCTACCATCCTACCACAACTTCCTCGCTCCCAGTCAAATTCTTTTGCCATTTTGAATTCAGATCCCTCCCAATACCTTGCTCATTTTTGTCATGGGATGGCTTAGGAGACAGAGACTGAGGCCAAATGTAGGGGATCACCCTTACCTTGGGCCTCAGCCCTCGCCTAAACTAATTTTGCTTGGTCTTGTCGTCTCTCCCTTCCTCTTCTATATCTTCTTCATCCGCTTCTTCTATCCCATTCCTAAGGTGTGAAAGGCATGCTGGAAGGATGAAAGGCTGGCTTTGTGTCAGTCATGAACAGCCTCCGGGAGCCATAGGCACGGTATTCCCTTGGGTAATTGCCTAGCCCTTACGCCTTAATGGGACCCAGAGGGGTAGACCGTTTTTTTTCCCCATTTTATTCAGACTCACCATGGCCAATAATGAAGATTCTTTACCCTTAATAAGGGCATTAAGACTTGCCCCTTCATCAACTAGCCTATCTAAATATAATTTTGATGGTTTTCCGACCCCTGCCCCTTCTTTGACCACGGTTCCAACCACTGATAATAATAACCTCTCTTTGATGCTTACTGACAACTCTATCTATTCCAAAACATCCACCCAGGATATTATTCAACTTCCAGAAAGCACTCTCTTTGGCCCAGCTAAGTAGGATCGATTCTTTGTGATCTCCCTCATAGCCCCCTATTCTGAGAATACCCTTTTCTTTCAACAGTACCTCCTAAAACAAGTAGGCAAGGTTACCTTTCGCAGTCGCTTCGGTCGTTCACGCCTTGTCACAGTTACATCTGAATCCCAAGCTCGTGCACTATCTACTCTAACTGACCTCGCTAGTAAACCTATTCTTGCCGAACCTCACCTCTCTATTAATACTTGTACTGGAACTCTTTTTTTTACCTCCAAATACTTGTCCTATCTACAACAGGGACTGGTCAGACTGAAAATGACCTATTTATCTGCCTGGATTGTCCTACCATGTCCGACTATATTGACCCCTTCCTCGTCAATGTCAGAAACGTTGGCGTTTCGGCCACCCGGCCAAACACTGTCGCTCCATAGCCCGCTGCCCTTTATGTGCCAATTGTGGAGACTCCCATAATGTATTTCATAAGAGCTAGCCCTGCCTATGAACTCGAATGTGAAGTAGCAGTTCTCATTTTCAAACTAGGCCTCACTCACTTAAGGCCAGACAAGAAGCACGACGACGAGGGTTTTTTCTCTCTCAATTTATTCCAAAACAGTACTCCGCTCTGCTCCCCCAACATCTTCACAATATGTTTCTGCATCTCCCCTATATCCTAAACCATCCTACGTCTACTCACCCTATCCCTCAGTCAAATTCGTTTTCCAGTCTAAATCTCTATCAATCTACCAATCTAAATCTACTCCAATGTCTACCACTTCCCCTCCTCACTTTATTTGTCGCACCAGGCAACCTAAATGTTCCACTCCACACTCTCCTACACCTTCCTCCTCTTCTGCTCCTCAGGTATCTATCTCGTCTTCTCCTCATAAGAAAACCTTTATTTCTGCCCTCTTCACCCCCCCAGAAACCCTTGAAGACATCCAAAACTTCATAAAGATAACCATAAAGAACACTCCGCTCCCTCGCCCACCCCCCAATCCCTCTGTTCCTACGCCTTCTACATTTAAAGTATTTGCAGATATCTATCTTCCTCCTCCTCAAGTTCCCTCCGACCCCTTCCTCCTACACCCTCCCAACTTACCCCACCCTCCCTACCGCTCCCACTTGAATACTCACGCGAATCCCCTCTATCACAACAATGTCCTTCTCCAGAAATTCTTTCTGATACTTCACCACTTTCCCCGGTCCCCATTTCTCATCCCCCGGATTATTATCCTCCTACTTCTCCAATAGCCACCTCTGTTTTCCTTTAACAATGTCCCTATTCCTTCCCCAGTCACATATACAGTGCAATTCACTCAATCGCTCTGCTCCATTAACCTTTCCCATTTTACTAATCCTTGCTCGTTACCATACTTTCCTATAACACCCTCTAATCTTTGGCTTCTAACACCTTCCCCTCTCCCCAGATTTTTCTCCTTTTCCAACAGCCATCTCTATTTTCCTTGAACATTGTTCCTATACCTTCCCCAGTGAGAGATACACTATAATTCACTTAATCGCCCTACTGCCTTAACCCTCCCCTTTCTACTAATCTCTGCTCTAGTTCACTTACTTCCTTTTTTCCCCTTTTCCCTACCATACTATCCTATAATACTGTCTAATCTTTGACATCTAATACATTTTATCCTAATCTTTAACTCCTTTTTACCCTTTCCGACACAATACTTTACCAAGTGCTACATGGCCTTTGATGTATAGCACATTTATTTATTTCAAACATTAAACATTTGAA
>NC_091579.1:10925632-10943132 GCF_042767895.1 Penaeus vannamei
GTGTTTCTGTGGCGTCGTCTTCGAATTATTAAGATATAAGAAATTACAGGCTTTAGGCTTTTTGATCGTCATACATAGTTATCACACAAAGCATTACTGTTTCATTTCACTGAGTATGGCACACACCATGACATGACTGCATGAGAAGCGGGCAGACACACACTCGCAATATATATGCATATATATTGTCACGTATCAAGTCTAGATTCTGTTGCCAGGGTAATGCAATGGCTTGTTTCATAATTCCAAAACAATATTTTAAACTATTGCGGTCTTTCATTCCTTAATTCAGTAGTCTTAATCTTTGCTCAGAATTTCTTTATAATATCAGTCTTCATTATTTACCCTATAGTGGTCTTACCGTAAGTACATTTAATTTTCCTCTTATGTAGCTCTAGTTTTGCAAGATGACTTTTAACGTTTCATTTTGTCTTCAGATGCATCATTTCCTAAGTTGTGTAAATTGTATAATAATGTACGAAAGATGTTTGTTTTTAAGAAGTTTATTGAAAAAAGAAGACATCAGTGATAGATGGATAACAAGGTAGAAAATCTTTTAGTTCTACCAAAACCGAATAAATGCTATAGTACTGGCGTTTAGAATCTGTGTGATTGTATTGATGACTAGAAGGACAGCCGTTATAATGCGATCTGAAATAGATGTGGCTATATTGGGACTGGGAATGGTTTTATCATAATGTGGTCCCATTGGAGATCGGAACAGTTGTGGTTCCATTGGAGACTGGGGCAGCAGTAGTGGTGCTGGAGACAGGGGCAGCTGTGGTTCTCTCGACACAGTTGGCGTGTTCAGGAGAGTCACACACCTGCAATTTGGCGTTGAAGTGCAGCACAGGAGGACAGTGCTGCAACAGGGCCGTCCCGTACCAGCTGCACATGTAGAAGGAGCCGCAGTCGACGGGGTTGGGCAGCAGCAGAGGGATCGGCCCCGGCGTGTAGGGGCACTGGGCGGCCACTTGAAGAGGGGCCGTGACGACGGCTGGGAGGCCGTGACTCACTCCTGCTGTGGCTGCTCTGTTGACTGGAACAGCTGAAGGGGTCGATTTGCCTCTCACATTCCGAGGAAATGTTTGGGATAAAGTACATTTGTTTGGCATACGTTATATATATATATATATATATATATATATATATATATATATATATATATATATATATATATATATATATATATACATATGTACATGCACACATATATATGTATACGTACATACACACATGCACATATATTTTTTTGTCTATATGTATACGTATGTATGTGTATACATTTTGCCTAAAATATAGATAAAACCACAAAAATATCTGTGCTTGTAAATATATGGTGAACAGGTGTGGACAAATAGACTGTTGCATGTATGCATTATCCAGACAAATAATTCCAAGCAAAACACAGCACCTACAAGGGAGCACTGGGCAGTCAATACATTGTAGAGATATGAACAGACAGTCCATTACATCTTGTAACTCAATCTGTGGAGTTGTTTAAGTAGATAACTAATTCCCGAGGGATGAAAAACCGACTGTTCAAACGACCTGAACAAATATTCAGGACTATAAAAAGAATATATATTATTTTCATCGCCTCATTCCTTAATATGTTTTGTTCTTCATGTTCCATTTATCCTGATCATGTGTCGCAAATTCTGGTCAGGATTTTTTGTAATTTTCTTTTTTCTCGACATGCTGTTTACTTTATTCTACTTTATGCAACGCATCGCTATACTCTGATATCGAAATAAGATAAAACAGTCACTGTAGGAAAAAAAAATCACGTTTTGAATCCAAACTGGTTTCATTAGATGGTGCAAAAACAAAGTGGATAGATCCATTTCCATTTCATCATCATTATTACTATTATTATTATTATTATTATCATTCTCATAATACGATTTTTTAACCTTTGTTTCCAAATTCTATCCTTATAACTGTTCTCATTTCCAGGTTCATCGAAGTAGAACTCTTCAGAACACCTTTTAGGCTTTGGTTATTTTCACGTTTCTTCTTGCGAGTGCATTCTAGACAATCTATTCTGAAATATAAGCAATCATCAATTCCTTCACTATTTTCCATCACCTTTTCTACAGTGAATGAACTTTCCATTCAATAATTACATTCTTTATCTGTCAAAATAACTATCGTTGCTATTGGCTTTTGTCTACCTCAAGAAAGGTTTTTTGAAATCTTTATATCCGTTCTGGTTAAGTTTTATATTCTGAAATTAGAGTATTTTATTCTCTTCACATCATTAACTTTTCAGTTATGTAAGCTAAGCAGAGTAAAGATGAGGACATGAATATGTGAAAAAGATAAAGCATGTATTCGAAATGTTTATTGCGGTCAATGCAGGATACATTGAGAGGCATTTTGATTGTGCTTGTGATTCGCACTCTGAAGTCTGGTCCAGGCGTGGTCACCCTGGACACTGGGTGCATAGAGACATAGACCAGCTGGGTACAGCTGCGGTTACATTAGTTTGGAAAAGGTGTGGTCACGCTGACGAAGTAACAGTTGTGGTCGCATTGTTGATTGGAACAGCTGTAGTTATATTTGAGACTGGGACAGCTGTAGTTACGTTGGAGATAGGAACAGTTGTGGTCACATTGAAGGCTGGGACAGCAGTAGTGGCGCTGGAGACATGGGCAGTTGTAGTTCTCTGTACACAGTTGGCGTGTTCAGGAGAGTCACACACCTGCAGTTTGGCGTTAAAGTGCAGCACAGGAGGACAGTGCTGCAACAGGGCCGTCCCGTACCAGCTGCACATGTAGAAGGAGCCGCAGTCGACGGGGTTGGGCAGCAGCAGAGGGATCGGCCCCGGCGTGTAGGGGCACTGGGCGGCCACTTGAGGAGGGGCCGTGACGACGGCTGGGAGGCCGTGACTCACTCCTGCTGTGGCTGCTCTGTTGACTGGAACAGCTGAAGTTATATTGGAGGCTGGGGCAGCTGTTGTAACGCTGGCGACAGGAGGAAGTGTGGTCACACTGGAGACGGGAATAGCTGTGGTTACATTGGAAACGGGAACAGCTGTGGTCACATTGGAGACGGGAACAGCTGTGGTCACATTGGAGACGGGAACAGCTGTGGTCACATTGGAGACGGGAACAGCTGTGGTCACATTGGAGACGGGAACAGCTGTGGTTATATTAGAGCCTGGGGCAGCAGTAGTGATGCTGGAAACAGGGGCAGCTGTGGTTCTCTGTACACAGTTGGCATGTTCAGGAGAGTCACACACCTGCAGCTTGGCGTTGAAGTGCAGCACAGGAGGACAGTGCTGCAACAGGGCCGTCCCGTACCAGCTGCACATGTAGAAGGAGCCGCAGTCGACGGGGTTGGGCAGCAGCAGAGGGATCGGCCCCGGCGTGTAGGGGCACTGGGCGGCCACTTGAGGAGGGGCCGCGACGACGGCTGGGAGGCCGTGACTCACTCCTGCGACGACCAGCAGCGACAGACACGCGACCAAGCTGACGGATATGAAGTAAAGTTTTGTTATTCTTCCTTACAGAATACGATACCAAAAGTTAATGTTTGTGACCCATATGGCATATAAAGGTTATGTTAGCATCTCAACCAGTGGTTCCCAAACCACTGGTTTCAGGCTTGGGACGCCTTGACTTCCAATCGGATTCCTAGCGCCCCAGTCATACACATGCGAACATGTGTATTGAGAGGGCATATGCTTCTAATTGAAAACAATAAAACTAAACACAGAAACACATTCCACAACTAGTTTTAGTGTTTTTTGCTACCACTCTCTTTTGCCTTTCCACTCCTAGGGGTTACCCCCTACTTGGTTACCAATGATCTAAACCGCATAAGACAGAGACTGATGGAAATCTACACACCTTCTAAGCATCATGTTTTAGATGTTTTCACCGATTGCCCAAATGCAGGTAGACGCTGAGGTGCCTGGCGTTGAAGGAGCTTCTCGTGTTAAGAACGATCCTCTCGAATGCGTTGGTCGGACGAGCGTCTTGCTTATAAGAACGAAGAGTGACGTCAAAAAGCAGACGTCGAGGACCTCGGATTAAATCCCCAGTATACGTTTCGATGACGTCTCAGTGGCGACGGAAAGACACGAGATAAGGTTCCTTAATCCTCTTGGACGGATCTCTCTCCGGAAATAGCTGATAAGCGCCGATGGGAAGATAAGGGAGGGTTTTTTGGGGTCGATTTGCCTCTCACATTCCGAGGAAATGTTTGGGATAAACCGCATTTGTTTGGCAGATGTTTGTTCAGTGCAGCAAAAATGGATTGCTTGTGTAGTACAAGTTATAAGCTTGAAAATGAATAACCATAACACGAATAATCGATAAATCTAATAAATCAACGAGATTATATATACATTCATACATTATATATATATATATATATATATATATATATATATATATATATATATATATATATATATGTATATATATATATATACGTACATAAACACACATACACACATATTCATATGTCTATATGTATACGTATGTATGTGTATACATTTTGCCTAAAATATAGACAAAACCACAAACGTATCTGTGTTTGTAGATAGATGGTGAATAGGTGTGGACAGATAGACCGTTATATGTATGCATTGTCCAGACAAATAATTCCAAGCAAAGCTCAGCATCCATAAGGGAGCACTGGTCAGTCACTACGATTTAGAGATATTAATAGACAGTCCATTACAACTTATAACTCAATCTATGGAGTTGCTTATGCAGATAACTAATTCCCGAGGGATGAAACACAGACTGTTAAAACATGAACAAATATTCAGAACTATATGATAATTCTTCTCATCTCCTCATTCCTTAATAATTGTTTTGTTTTTCCTGTTCCATATATCATGATCAGGCGTCGCAAAATCTGGTCAGTCTTTTTTGTAATTTTCTTTTTTTTATCGCCTTGCTGTTTACTTTATCCTACTTTATGCAACGCATCACTATACTCTAATATCCCAATAAGATAAAACGGCCACTGTAGGGAAAAATCGCGTTTTGAATCCAAACTGGTTTCATCAGACGACGCAAAAACGAAGTGGATAGATCCATTTCCATTTCATTATCATTATTATTATTATTATTATTCTCATAAAATCACGATTTTTTAGCCTTTGTTTCCAAATTCTGTGCTTATAACTATATTCTCATTTCCAGGTTCATCGAAATAGAACTCTTCAGAAGACCTTTTAGGCTTTGGTTATTTTTACATTTCTTCTTGCGAGTGCATTCTAGACAATCTATTCTGAAATATAAGCAATCATCAATTCCTTCACTATTTTCCATCACCTTTTCTACAGTGAATGAACTTTCCATTCAATAATTACATTCCTTATCTGTCAAAATAACTATCGTTGCTATTGGCTTTTGTCTACCTCATGAAAGGTCTATTGTAATCTTAATATTCGTTCTGTTTAAGTTTTATGTTCTTGTAAAATTAGAGTATTTTATTCTCTTCACATCATTAATTTTTCAGTTATGTAAGCTAAGCAGAGTAAAGATGAGGACATGAATATGTGAAAAAGATAAAGCATGTATTCGAAATGTTTATTGCGGTCAATGCAGGATACATTGAGAGGCATTTTGATTGTGCTTGTGATTCGCACTCTGAAGTCTGGTCCAGGCGTGGTCACCCTGGACACTGGGTGCACAGAGACATAGACCAGCTGGGTACAGCTGCGGTTACAGTAGAGTTTGGAAAAGGTGTGGTCACGCTGGCGAAGTAACAGTTGTGGTCGCATTGTTGATTGGAACAGCTGTAGTTATATTTGAGACTGGGACAGCTGTAGTTACGTTGGAGATAGGAACAGTTGTGGTCACATTGAAGGCTGGGACAGCAGTAGTGGCGCTGGAGACATGGGCAGTTGTAGTTCTCTGTACACAGTTGGCGTGTTCAGGAGAGTCACACACCTGCAATTTGGCGTTAAAGTGCAGCACAGGAGGACAGTGCTGCAACAGGGCCGTCCCGTACCAGCTGCACATGTAGAAGGAGCCGCAGTCGACGGGGTTGGGCAGCAGCAGAGGGATCGGCCCCGGCGTGTAGGGGCACTGGGCGGCCACTTGAGGAGGGGCCGTGACGACGGCTGGGAGGCCGTGACTCACTCCTGCTGTGGCTGCTCTGTTGACTGGAACAGCTGAAGTTATATTGGAGGCTGGGGCAGCTGTAGTAACGTTGGCGACAGGAGGAAATGTGGTCACATTGGAGACGGGAACAGCTGTGGTCACATTGGAAACGGGAACAGCTGTGGTCACATTGGAGTCGGGAACAGCTGTGGTCACATTGGAGACGGGAACAGCTGTGGTTATATTAGAGCCTGGGGCAGCAGTAGTGATGCTGGAAACAGGGGCAGCTGTGGTTCTCTGTACACAGTTGGCATGTTCAGGAGAATCACACACCTGCAGTTTGGCGTTGAAGTGCAGCACAGGAGGACAGTGCTGCAACAGGGCCGTCCCGTACCAGCTGCACATGTAGAAGGAGCCGCAGTCGACGGGGTTGGGCAGCAGCAGAGGGATCGGCCCCGGCGTGTAGGGGCACTGGGCGGCCACTTGAGGAGGGGCCGTGACGACGGCTGGGAGGCCGTGACTCACTCCTGCGACGACCAGCAGCGACAGACACGCGACCAAGCTGACGGAGATGAAGTAAAGTTTTGTTATTCTTCTTTACAGAATACGATACTAAAAATTAATGTTTGTGACCCATATGGCATAGAAAGATGATGTTAGCATCTCAACCAGTGGTTCCAGGCTGGCGCCCCCTTGGCTTACAGTTGGATTCCTAGCGCCCCTCTGTCATACACATGCGAACATGTGTATGGGAGGTGGTGTGCTTCGTATTGAAACCAACAAAATCAAGCAAAAATACATTTCACAACGTTTATTTTTCAGTTTTTATTACCACTCCTTTTTTACTTTCCATTAAGACGAAGCGATTGATGGAAATCACCTACACACCTTTTAAACATCATGTTTTATATGTTTTCACTGATTGCCCAAATGCAGGTAGACGCTGAGGTGCCTGACGTTGAAGGAGCTTCTCGTGTTAAGAACGATCCTCTCGAATGCGTTGGTCGGACGAGCGTCTTGCTTATAAGAACGAGGAGTGACGTCAAAGAGCAGACGTCGAGGACCTCGGATTAAATCCCCAGCATACGTTTCGATGACGTCTTCGATGACGAGATAAGGTTCCTTAATCCTCTTGGTCGGATCTCTCTCCGGAAATAGATGATAAGCGCCGATGGGAAGATAAGGGACTTTGGGGTCGATTTGCCTCTCACATTCCGAGGAAATGTTTGGGATAAACCGCATTTGTTAGGCAGATGTTTGTTCAGTGCAACAAAAATCAATTGCTTGTGTAGTACAAGTTATAAGCTTGAAAATAAATAACCATAACACGAATAACCGATAAATCTAATAAATCAAAGATTATATATACATTCATACATAATGTATATATATAATATATACATGAACGCATATTATATGTATACGTACATACACACGCACACATTTTTATGTCTACATGGATACGTATGTATGTGCATACATTTTGCCTGAAATATAGACAAAAACATAAACATATCTGCGCTAGTAGATAGATGGTGACAAGGTGTGGACAGATAGACCGTTACTTGTTTGTATTATCCAGACAAATAATTTCAAGCAAATCTCAGCGTCCACAAGGGAGCACTGGGCAGTCACTACATTTTGGAGATAGTAACAGTCCATTACAACTTATAACTCAATCTATGGAGTTGCTTATGCAGATAACTAATTCACGGGGGATGAAACACCGACTGTTAAAACATGAACAAATATTCAGAACTATAAAAAGATCATCTCATCGCCTCATTCCTTAATAATTCTGTTTTGATTTTCCTGTTCCATATATCATGATCAGGCGTCGCAAACGAATTCTGGTCAGGCTCTTTTATAATTTTTTTTCTCGCCATGATGTTTACTTTATCCTATTTTATGTAACACATCGCGCCATACTCTAGTATCGAAATAAGATAAAACAGTCACTATAGGGGAAAAAATCACGTTTTGAATCCAAACTGGTTTCATCAGACGACGCAAAAACGAAGTTGATAGATCCATTTCCATTTCATTATTTTTATTATTACTAATATTATCATTCTCATAATGTCACGATTTTTTAGCCTTTGTTTCCAAATTCTGTGCTTATAACTATATTCTCATTTCCAGGTTCATCGAAATAGAACTCTTCAGAAGACCTTTTAGGCTTTGGTTACTTTTACATTTCTTCTTGCGAGTGCATCCCAGACAATCTGTTCTGAAATATAAGCAATCGCCAAGTCCTTCGTTATTTTCCATCACCTTTTGTAAATTGAATGAACTTTAAGTTCAATAATTACATTAATTGTCCGTCAAAATAATTATTGTTGCCATTGGTGTCTACCTCAAGAAAGGTCTATTATAATCTTAATATTCGTTGTTTGTTTTATATTCTTGTGAAATTAATGTTATTCTCTTCACATCATTAATTTTCTGCAGTTATGTAAGCTAAGCAGAGTAAAGATCACGTCATGAATATGTGAATAAGATAAAGCATGTATTCGAAATGTTTATTGCGATCAATGCAGGATACATTGGGAGGCATTTTGATTGTGCTTGTGATTCGCACTCTGAAGTCTGGTCCAGGCGTGGTCACCCTGGACACTGGATGCATAGAGACATAGACCAGCTGGGTACAGCTGCGGTTACAGTGGAGTTTGGAAAAGGTGTGGTCACGCTGACGAAGTAACAGTTGTGGTCGCATTGTTGATTGGAACAGCTGTAGTTATATTTGAGACTGGGACAGCTGTAGTTACGTTGGAGAAAGGAACAGTTGTGGTCACATTGAAGGCTGGAGCAGCAGTTGAGGTGCTGGAGACATGGGCAGCTGTAGTTCTCTCGATACAGTTGGCGTGTTCAGGAGAGTCACACACTTGCAATTTGGCGTTAAAGTGGAGCACAGGAGGACAGTGCTGCAACAGGGCCGTCCCGTACCAGCTGCACATGTAGAAGGAGCCGCAGTCGACGGGGTTGGGCAGCAGCAGAGGGATCGGCCCCGGCGTGTAGGGGCACTGGGCGGCCACTTGAGGAGGGGCCGTGACGACGGCTGGGAGGCCGTGACTCACTCCTGCTGTGGCTGCTCTGTTGACTGGAACAGCTGAAGTTATATTGGAGAGTGGGGCAGCTGTAGTAACGTTGGCGACAGGGACAGCTGTGGTCACATTGGAGACGGGAACAGCTGTGGTCACATTGGAGACAGTAACAGCTGTGGTCACATTGGAGACGGGAACAGCTGTGGTCACATTGGAGACGGGAACAGCTGTGGTCACATTGGAGACGGGAACAGCTGTGGTCACATTGGAGACTGGCACAACAGTAGGGGTGCTGGAGACAGGAGCAGTTGTGGTTTTCTGGACACAATTGGCGTGTTCAGGAGAATCACACACCTGCAGTTTGGCGTTGAAGTGCAGCACGGGAGGACAGTGCTGCAACAGGGCCGTCCCGTACCAGCTGCACATGTAGAAGGAGCCGCAGTCGACGGGGTTGGGCAGCAGCAGAGGGATCGGCCCCGGCGTGTAGGGGCACTGGGCGGCCACTTGAGGAGGGGCCGTGACGACGGCTGGGAGGCCGTGACTCACTCCTGCGACGACCAGCAGCGACAGAGACGCGACCAAGCTGACGGAAATAAGAATTGGTTGATATGCCTGACGGAACATTTAACTATACATTTTTGGTCTTAATGACTCAATGTGTATTTGCGTTCGTAGTGCATCCTATATATCTATGTCTCTGAAATAAACTGTGGCACAGCTAAGGCATTTACACACCTGTGAAACTTCATTTTTAAAGCTACAAATGTAGACAGATGATTGAGTCGTTTGGTGTGCTGAGAGGTTCTCTTTTCGAGTGATTTGTGTGTACGAGGGTTTCGCCTTATAAGGTGGAAGAATGACGTCAGAATTGACTTCCAAAGATTCAGAATAATCCCTTTAATCCAGTTTCTAATCTTTATCCCCGTCAAAGGAAATAGAAAAGGCTAAGGTATTCCTCCTCCGAAGCAGGTTCTCCCCGAAGATAAGGAGGAGATAAGGAGGATTCATGCTGAGCAGATTGTAAACAGAACAAATAAGGGAAGAGCAGGGCAAATAACTGCGTATGTTGCATATAGACTTCGAAACTAGACAGTTCGATCGATAGAGACAGAAAGATGTATAGATAGAAATGAAATAGCGCGGTATACTTGTATACATACATACATACATACATACATACATACATACACACACACATACATACATACATACATAGATATAGATAGATAGATCTAGTTATGAATGTATATACAGATGAATTAAGAAATGTGTCTATTTATACACACACACACATATATACACATTCAGATGCATGTGTGTGTATTATTAGAGATTTATCTAGTATCACCTTAGAAAACTGACCGTGAATGTCAAACGACGAAAGAACCAGAGGAAGAAAATGAATAATAGAATAAAAACATCTGCACTATTTCCTTGTAAAGATTGTAATTAGTCAATTAATTTGGATTTTTTTTGTTTTGTTTTGTTTTTTACTTAACAATACTTTGATCACGATAATCTGATGATAATTCTTTACAGTTTATTCTTTACACTTAACTTATGTTAAAGAAAACATCAAAATCACTTGGACTAGATCCAGGTGGTGGAATGGACAATGATGTACTGAGCGAGCGAGAGCGACTGGCTTCTCGTTTGGCCTTATATGCGTGTTATATGTTGAATAGGGTAGTTTTACTCGCCTCTCACAGTCCCTTATGTTTCGTGCTTGTTCATGTCTTATTATGAAGATAATATCTATATATGTCAATAACAATATATATGAGTATTAGTAACAGGGCTCTCACAAGCAGAGATGAACATTACCTTAGATGTCGATTTTTACCTTAGATTTCAGCGAATTACTTTAGAACTGTTGGAGCATATCCCTGAAAACTACCTTAGTTTTTTGTTGAAAATATGATTTCATCCTAACTTTCTTTGTTCTTGATACTTTTAATGACGATTGCAACAACTGAACATGTCTAGTTTTAGGTAGCAATCAAACATAATACGCATATGAGAATTCTTCAATAGACCTGATAGGCTACATCACAACTTTAGCATTGCTGGAATCATTAAAAAAATAATGCACTTTCCTTCTTCAACACAAATAACACTCATATTTACAAAATATAAATAAAAAGAACATTTTCAATTACTAACTGACAGTAAGACTGCCGAAAGTGTTATCATACTAGATCATCAATAATAGTTATCATTACAAGATACAAAGAAATAACACATTTTCAAATACTAACTCACAGTACGAATGTCCAAAGTGTTATCACACTAGATCATCAATAATACTTATCTTTACATCATACAAAAAATAAGAATTACGTTAAAATTACCTTAAAATTTGCATTACCTTAAACGTTACCTTAAAAGTACTTGGATTACCTCGAACTAAGGTAATTACCTTGAGAGCGAGAGCCCTGATTAGTAATAACAAAATATATAACCAAGGTATGATGATGACAATCATAAGAAATATATACTCCAATATTATGAAAAGATTAACCTAATCACTTCATGCCATGCACATGTGGAAGGAGCCCTATGACTACTTGCTTGTCATGTAGGACTATAGAATGTAGGACTATGTTTTATGAGTCCCTTTGATAGACGGGCATGTGACGAGCTGGCTGGCCACGATGCTTAGCACCCTCAATTGAGATGGAATAATCAGCTGTAACATAAAGATTATTGCTTGTTATGATTCACAATCCATGGGGTTATAAGTGCTAGTTCTATAAAGGAAAGACATTTAAGACTTATTTTTCACACCTTCCGACACAATTTTTATATTCCAAAATTACAGTGAACATACATCACCCATTAAACCAACACTTGTTTTACAAGTATTGGTTGTGAAACGAAGTCCGTTATCACTTCATATATTTTCTGATCCTTGACAAGCCTCATCCTACACTACAACAATTATATATATATATATATATATATATATATATATATATATATATATGATATTTTTTTTCTTTTCTTTTTTCACATGACACAACCATTTTTCCAGAAAGTGAAGAGCAGCGTTTTATGCCTGTTGAGTGTTATGTTGCATTCGCCTTCAGATTCATCAGCTTAAGATTTCTTATCGCCATTAAATTCTAGACCAATTGTTTTTTGCAGTGGGGCCATTTATTGATTTGTAATGATCTATTTAACTGTTTTTATTACGTTGCGCAATTTCTCATTCAATAGCTTCTTTATTACTTGACTTTGTTATGAGTGTTCATGTATCTTGTGAAAGATTAGTTTTACTTTAACTTGATTTTTCTTAAGCGTTAGTTATGTGTCCTGTTATTTCCTCTTCATTTCCTTTTATCTGAAATGTTCTTAACCAAGCAGAACTAATATCAGGAAAAATATACGTCCAAAACATAAAGTATTTAAGCGGTTTATTCCAAAATAAATGCATGGCATATTAAGAAACATCTTGACAACAATATTGTTGGCGTTCGTCTGAGTTACTCTGGATACTGGAGCAACTGGAGATACAAGAGACTAGAACATCTGGAAGCAGCTACAATTACACTGGAGTTTGGAACTGCTGCGGTCACAGTGGAGAAGGAACAGCTGTGGTTCCGTTGAAGATAGGAACAGCTGTGGTTACATTAATGACTGGAACAACTGTAGTTATATTAGACACAGGAATGGCTGTGGTCGCATTGGAGACTGGGGCAGAAGTAGTGGTGCTGGAGACATGGGCAGCTGTGGTTCTCTGGACACAGTTGGCGTGTTCAGGAGAGTCACACACTTGCAGTTTGGCGTTGAAGTGCAGCACAGGAGGACAGTGCTGCAACAGGGCCGTCCCGTACCAGCTGCACATGTAGAAGGAGCCGCAGTCGACGGGGTTGGGCAGCAGCAGAGGGATCGGCCCCGGCGTGTAGGGGCACTGGGCGGCCACTTGAGGAGGGGCCGTGACGACGGCTGGGAGGCCGTGACTCACTCCTGCTGTGGCTGCTCTGTTGACTGGAACAGCTGAAGTTATATTGGAGGCTGGGGTAGCTGTAGTAACGTTGGCGACGGGAACAGCTGTGGTCACATTGGAGACGGGAACAGCTGTGGTCACATTAGAGACGGGAACAGCTGTGGTCACATTGGAGACAGGAACAGCTGTGGTCACATTGGAGACTGGCACAGCAGTAGTGGTGCTGGAGACAGGAGCAGTTGTGGTTTTCTGGGCACAGTTGGCGTGTTCAGGAGAATCACACACCTGCAGTTTGGCGTTGAAGTGCAGCACAGGAGGACAGTGCTGCAACAGGGCCGTCCCGTACCAGCTGCACATGTAGAAGGAGCCGCAGTCGACGGGGTTGGGCAGCAGCAGAGGGATCGGCCCCGGCGTGTAGGGGCACTGGGCGGCCACTTGAGGAGGGGCCGTGACGACGGCTGGGAGGCCGTGACTCACTCCTGCGACGACCAGCAGCGACAGACACGCGACCAAGCTGACGGAAATAAGAATTGGTTGATATGCCTGACGGAACATATTTAACTATACATTTTTGGTCTTAATGACTCAATGTGTATTTTCGTTTGTAGTGCATCCTATATATCTATGTCTGAAATAAACTGTGGCACAGCTAAGGCATTTACACACCTGTGAAACTTCATTTTTAAAGCTACAAGTGTAGACAGATGATTGAGTCGTTTGGTGTGCTGTGAGGTTCTCTTTTCGAGTGATTTGTGTGTACGAGGGTTTCGCCTTATAAGGAGGAAGAATGACGTCAGAATTGACTTCCAAAGATTCAGAATAATCCCTTTAATCCAGTTTCTAATCTTTATCCCCGTCAAAGGAAATAGAAAAGGCTAAGGTATTCCTCCTCCGAAGCAGGTTCTCCCCGGAGATAAGGAGGAGATAAGGAGGATTCATGCTGAGCAGATTGTAAACAGAACAAATAAGGGAAGAGCAGGGCAAATAACTGCGTATGTTGCATATAGACATCGAAACTAGACAGTTCGATCGATAGAGACAGAAAGATGTATAGATAGAAATGAAATAACGCGGTATACTTGTATACATACATACATACATACATATATATATATATATATATATATATATATATATATATATTGAGAGAGAGAGAGAGAGAGAGAGAGAGAGAGATACAGATATAGATAGATCTAGTTATGAATGTATATACAGATATATTAAGAAATGTGTCTATTTATACACACACACACATATATACACATTCAGATGCATGTGCGTGTATTATTAGAGATTTATCTAGTATCACCTTAGAAAACTGACCGTGAATGTCAAACGACGTAAGAACCAGAGGAAGAAAATGAATAATAGAATAAAAACATCTGCACTATTTCCTTGTAAAGATTGTAATTAGTCAATTAATTTGGATTTTTTTTTGTTTTGTTTTGTTTTTTACTTAACAATACTTTGATCACGATAATCTGATGATAATTCTTTACAGTTTATTCTTTACACTTAACTTATGGTAAAGAAAACATCAAAATCACTTGGACTAGATCCAGGTGGTGGAATGGATAACGATGTACTGAGCGAGCGAGAGCGACTGGCTTCTCGTTTGGCTTTACATGCGTGTTATATGTTGAATAGGGTAGTTTTACTCGCCTCTCACAGTCCCTTATATTTCATGCTTGTTCAGGTCTTATTATGAAGATAATATCTATATATGTCAATAACAATATGTATGAGTATTAGTAACAGGGTTCTCACAAGCAGAGATGAACATTACCTGAGTTGACGATTTTTACCTTAGATTTCAGCGAATTATTTTAGAACTGTTGGAGCATATCCCTGAAAATTACCTTAGTTTTTTTTTTTTTTTTTTTTTTTTTTTTTGAAAATATGAATTCATCTTAACTTTCTTTGTTCTTGACACTTTTAATGACGATTGCAACAACTGAACATGTCTAGTTTTAGGTAGCAATCAACCATAATACGCATATGAGAATTCTTCCATAGACCTGATAGGCTACATCACAATTTTAGCATTGCTAGAATCATTTAAGAAATAATGCACTTTCCTTCTTCAACACAAATAACACTCATCTTTACAAAATATAAATAAAAAAAAAACATTTTCAATTACTAACTGACAGTAAGACTGCCGAAAGTGTTATCATACTAGATCATCAACAATAGTTATCATTACAAGATACAAAGAAATAACACATTTTCAAATAATAACTCACAGTACGAATGTCCAAAGTCTTATCACACTAGATCATCAATAATACTTATCTTTATATCATACAAAAAATAAGAATTAGGTTAAAATTACCTTAAAATTTGCATTACCTTAAACGTTACCTTAAAAGTACTTGAATTACCTCAAACTAAGGTAATTACCTTGAAAGCGAGAGCCCTGATTAGGAATAACAATATATATAACCAAGGTATGATGATGACAATCATAAGAAATATATACTCCAATATTATGAAAAGATTAACCTAATCACTTCATGCCATGCACATGTGGAAGGAGCCCTATGACTACTTGCTTGTCATGTAGGACTATGGAATATTTGTTGTATGAGTCCCTTTGATAGACGGGCGTGTGACTAGCTGGCTGGGCACGATGCTTAGCACCCTCAATTGAGATGGAATAATCAGCTGTAACATAAAGATTATTGCTTGTTATGATTCACAATCCGTGGGGTTATAAGTGCTAGTTCTATAAAAGAAAAACATTTAAGACTTATTTTTCACACCTTCCGACACAATTTTTATATTCCAAAATGACAGTGAACATACATCACCCACTAAACCAACACTTGTTTTACAAGTATTGGTTGTGAAACGAAGTCCGTAATCACTTCATATATTTTCTGATCCTTGACAAGCCTCATCCTACACTACAACAATTATATATTTATATATATTTATATTTTTTTCTTCTTTTGACTTTGTTATGAGTGTTCATGTATCTTGTAAAAGATTAGTTTTACTTTAACTTGATTTTTCTTAAGCGTTAGTTATGTGTCCTATTATTTCCTCTTCATTTCCTTTTATCTGAAATGTTCTTAGCCAAGCAGAACTAATATCAGGAAAAATATACGTCCAAAACATAAAGTATTTAAGCGGTTTATTCCAAAATAAATGCATGGCATATTAAGAAACATCTTGACAGCAATATTGTTGGCGTTCGTCTGAGTTACTCTGGATATTTGAGCAACTGGAGATACAAAAGACTAGAACATCTGGAAGCAGCTACAATTACACTGGAGTTTGGAACTGCTGCGGTCACAATGGAGAAGGAACAGCTGTGGTTCCGTTGAAGATAGGAACAGCTGTGGTTACATTGCTGACTGGAACAACTGTAGTTATATTAGACACAGGAATAGCTGTGGTCGCATTGGAGACTGGGGCAGAAGTAGTGGTGCTGGAGAAAGGGGCAGCTGTGGTTCTCTGGACACAGTTGGCGTGTTCAGGAGAGTCACACACTTGCAGTTTGGCGTTGAAGTGCAGCGCAGGAGGACAGTGCTGCAACAGGGCCGTCCCGTACCAGCTGCACATGTAGAAGGAGCCGCAGTCGACGGGGTTGGGCAGCAGCAGAGGGATCGGCCCCGGCGTGTAGGGGCACTGGGCGGCCACTTGAGGAGGGGCCGTGACAACGGCTGGGAGGCCGTGACTCACTCCTGCGACGACCAGCAGCGACAGAGACGCGACCAGGCTAACAGAGATAAGAATTGGTTGATTTGCCCGTCTGAACATTTAACTGTACAGTGTTCTTTATGCGTCATTTTGCATTTATGCTATATTATATCCTGCAGATTTCTTTCTAGGATAAACATTGTAGCACAACAAAACCAGTCGCATACCTGTGAAACTTGTACGAGGGTTTCGTTTTATAAGTTTGAAGAATGACGTCAGAACACAGGCACCAAAGGAACGCAGAATAATACCCCAAGTCCATTCTCTAATCTTGTATCGCCGTCAGAGGAAATAGAGAAAATGATAGTTTTCGAAATATGCCGAAGAAGGTTTTCCCAGGAAGCAGCTCATTTAGAAGGACTCACGTTCAAAATACTGCAAACAAACTAACAACAGAAGACCAAATGAAAAACAAGGTTGTCGAATGGACAGATAGACAAAGAAAGAGAGAGAGAGGGATAGATGGCTAGAAGCGTATGTCGGAGAAAGACAGACCCATTTTTTAAGAAAGCCAGTAATTGAAGGACGAAACAAAGAAAAAAAAAAATGATAGGCTGATTAAAAATAAACGTCTTATTTAGAACTGAGAAATTATTTACGTTCATACTCACCTGCCTCTGAAGATATTGCTGCGCAGAGACTATGAAGCAACTTTGACATTAAGCTATGTATGGGTTTTCAAGCCATTATCTTCAGAATGTGAAGATATCTCTTTGGTTTCTTAGATT
>NC_091579.1:10953132-10960632 GCF_042767895.1 Penaeus vannamei
GATAATTAATGATAATGATAATAACAATGCTAATTATAAAACTAATAAAATTATCATAATAATAAGGATAATGATAACAGTGATAACAATATCAATAATAGTAATGATGATAACGATAATGATAGCAATAATACTAACAAAGATGATAGTAATAATAGTAATAATAAAAATGATACTAATGGCAAAGATGAAAATAATAATAATAATGAAAATAAGAACAATAGTAATAACAAAAGCAATAAGAACAACAATGATGCTTATTACGATAATGATGGTAGAAATGATTATGATAATGATAAAATAATGATAATAAGAATGATAAATATAATACTGATGATAAGTGTCATACTAAAATACAACTACTGCAACTACTAATGATAATAAGAGTATTAATGTTCACGATAAGATTAAATGATAATGATACGAAGGGGCTAATGATAATAAAGATAATGCCGATACTAATAAAGATGACGATAATGACAATAATAATCGTGATGATGTTAACGGTAATAACAGAAATAATAGCAATCTTGATAATAATAACAATAATAATAACAACTAATAACTAGCATAATAAGTACAGTTATTACCATTATCAATTGACTTCCTGTCTGACTAACCTTAAGACGAGCAAACAAAGACATCAGGAAATCATAAATGGCAGATTATGGAACTTGGGATTACCTTGTCGTTCAAATTGGCTTATCATGTACTAGACAGGAAATTGGCTGATGATGTGTTTTCATTGGGGTGGTCTAGCTTATGTAATTCTGTTGATGTGATTTTGTGTTTGTTTGTTAGTCTGGTTGTTTTTGTTTGTTTCATTGTGTCTTTGTTTATGTCTGTCAGGTTGTTTCTCAATGAATATGTATATATCTAAATACACACACACATACACACACTTTACTTACACACACATAAACATATATTCTATACATATACAAACACACATACATACATAGATGCACACACACACATTACTTACACACATAAACATATATATATATATATATATATATATATATATATATACATATGTGTGTGTGTGTGTGTGTGTGTGTGTGTGTGTGTGTGTGTGTGTGTGTGTGTGTGTGTGTGTGTGTGTGTGTATGTATGTATATATATATTCATATATATATATATATATATATATATACATATATATATATGTATATATATATACATATATATATCCACACATGTACATATAGATAAATATGTATATATATATATATATATATATATATATATATATATGTATGTATGAATGTATATATACAAATATATACACACATGTACATATAAGTAAATATATATATATATATATATATATATATATATATGTGTGTGTGTGTGTGTGTGTGTGTGTGTGTGTGTGTGTGTGTGTGTGTGTGTGTGTGTGTGTGTACATATATTTATATACATATATGAACGGTGTGTGTTTGTGTCTGTATGCACGTACACACACCCACACACGCATATACACATGTACACACACATATATAAGTCCGTGAATGGATTCGCATGTGCGTCTGTGTACTTACAGACACACACACACACACACACACACACACACATAAGAATAAATATATAACGAGGCCAATGAATGTGTCACAGTTACCTTGCCAAATGCCTGCCAATGGCAGTCATGAGCAGTTGGCCGCTGGTTCCTTGACGCGAAGCCAGAAGGTTAAATTACTCGAGAAAAATATGGATACACGGTTTTTATGTATTCATTATTATCATTACTGTTATCATTGTTATTATTTGCCGATATTATTTTTTGTTGTGATTAGTATTACTATTATTGGTATCATTATTATTGCCATCGCTATCATTATTCTTCTTGTTATTGTTATCATTATATTTATCATTATCATCATTGTTATTATTATGGCTGTTTCTGTTGGTATTGTTGTGATTATCATTATTATGATTGTTATTAAGAGAGAGAGAGAGAGAGAGAGAGAGAGAGAGAGAGAGAGAGAGAGAGAGAGAGAGAGAGAGAGAGAGAGAGAGAGAGAGAGAGAGAGAGAGAGATACACCTATTTTTTCAAAGAAACTTGACGCTCAGTCAGTTCTCGGCTCAAAAGTAGAAAATACATTGAATGGCATGCAGATAAAGTGGGGAATAAGAAATGTCACTGATAATAGGTGGGTAACAAGCGGTATGGATTGATGGTTTGTGTTAATAAGAGGGAAAATTATAAATAGTTGTTTGAATTCGATATTATGAGCTGAACTGTTATTTGTCTTTTTATTTGGTACGGGAGGGTGAGGTTAGGTCGTCATTTGAAGTTCAGTTATTACCATTTTGTATATATCATATTTGCTAGATGAGGGGAGAAGACCAGAGCCTGCGTAATAATGTATTTTGCAAACCTTTTACAACTTACGAAATCTCATTCTTGACACAGCGAGGATTGACGTCATCGCATCACACACAATCTGTCAAGCATTCTAAAATTAACATGACCAAGATGGAATATCATTTCCTGATCACAATTTGCCACTAAGCAACTTGAGGAGGTAAGACGGAGATAAAAAAAATACCCTATCTGTTGACACAATACTCGAAAGATGAGACATAACCACCGCAATATCGACAATCTGACGTCACGCGTTCGAGTATGAACATCCGGATTCAAGCTGGATCAGCTACACGAACACAATACAGAATTCTAGGACCATTCAACTCAAGGAGAAATCCCAGGCTCTAGACCGATAAGATAAAGCTTTTACGAATGAGAGTCGTGTTCATTTTTGTTAGGACTTCAAGGTTTTGGCTGCAGTGTGCGTCGAGACCGATACGATAGAAGGTCCGAGGTTAGGTTATAAGTTGTGATGTGGTGAGGTTGTGATGTCAGGGTTGTACGGTGTGTCTAACGGTAATGAATTATAAAGTGCAACCTATCGAGTGACCTACAGGTTCTGTGACAAGGTCCTGTCGTATAAAATGTAGGCCTACACAATCGTATAAATATATTTTCGTTTCATTAACCATGAAGACATCACGGGTAAATTCTCATTAGAAATTGTTCCATGATAGATGTTCACTTACGATCCGTGTTGTAGATTCTGATAGAAGAAAATGTCATATTGTGAATGTATTTATTTTATTAATACCTTGTAAATGTTGCTACCTCCGACAAGGACGGTAGTGTTCATGTTATTTATTTATCAATTTATTTTTTAATTCATGTATCTACTGCTTACCAAAATAAATAATTAAATAGAATTTAACAAAAGGATCATAATAAAACAGACAGAATGGGATGACTATGCGTTGTTTGGCCATATTAGTATGATTGGTATAATCATTATCATTATAAGAAATGTTCTTTTTAGTAGTATCATTGTCATTATCGTTATCATCACTACTGTGATTATTATTATTATCATTATTATTATCATCATCATTATTATTATTATTATTATTATTATTATTATTATTATTGTCATTATCATCATTATTATTACTATTGTCAATATTATTGTTATCATTATTATTAATATTATTAATATTATTATTATCATCATTATCAGTGTTATTATCATTATTATTTTTATCATTACTGTTGTCATCATCATTATCATCATCATTTCTATTATTATCATCTTTATCATTATCATTATCATCATTGTCATCATTATCATTATAAATTTTGTTGTTATTTTTAGTAGTATTAGCATTAGCACTATCAATACTACTACAATGGTTATTATTGTTATTATCATCCTTATTGTTATTATCGTAATCATTATTATTGTTGTTGTTATTGTTATCATTAATATAATTTTTACTACTATCATTATTATTATTATTATCATTATTGTCGTCGTCATTGTTATCTTTAATATTATTTTTAGTACTATCGTTATAATCATTATCATTATTATCATAATCATAATCATTATTGCTATGATTGTCATTGTTATTGTGAATATTATCATCATTACTGTTACTGTTACTATTACTCATTACTATTATGATTACCATTATTGTTATTATATCATCATCATCATAATAATCATTATTATTATTATTGCCGTTATCTTTATTATCATTATTACTGTTATTATTATCATTATTATTACTACTATTATTACCATCATTATCATCATTACTATTCATAGTAGTAGTATCAGTGGTACTATTATTGTTTTCACTATAAGAACCATCACCTCTGTTATTGTGATCAATATTGTTGTTTTTATCATTACTGTTACTTGTATCAAAATTATGCTTTGTTATTTTCATCATTAGCATTATGATTATCATTATCATATTTTTCATCACTCTGAACATTATAATTATAAATATTACCATTATCATCATTCTTACACTATTCTAAACATCTACAAAATATACACGAACCACCTACACACACACACACACACACACACACACACACACACACACACACACACACACACACACACACACACACACACACACACACACACACACACAAATCATCTGACCTTGTATAAGATATTTTGATTACCCAGTCTCCCAGTCTCATGTGTAATCACAGCTGGACCATTTCAGTTTATCATATATTAATAGTTTTCCACTTTGTATCTACAGAAAAAAACATATAAGGTGGTGGTATATGTATATAATTGAGTTCTCGTCACTGGCATAGTCCCTGTACATGAAGATTTACATATCCCTATACATATATCACGTGCCTATACTGTCCCTCCTTTATATCCATAGATAGACACGCAGGGACGCTTGTGTGTATATATTTGGGTCCCGATCACTGGTTTTGCATATGTATATCATATGTATATCACTGTATATATATATCTCTATATATATCCATTACCACTGTACATAAAGACATGCCTATACCTGTACATATATCATGAATTTATGGCGTTTCCCTCTTTATATCCATAGATACGTGCCGTGGTTTGTGTATATATTTGGGTCCCGATCACTGCTTTTGCATATGAGAAGCTGTAGTGAAGACACACCTCTCCCTACACATATATCATATATCAATAGCGCTCCCCCTTTTATATCCATAGATAGACACGCACGGAGGCTTGTGTATGTGTCTATTTGGGTCTCGATCGCTGGTTTTGCCTATGCAGGGGTCATGACTCGAATACACGCACAGCTCTGTACCTCTTGGCAACGGGATTCACCTGCTGGCTGAGTGTGCGGTCTGCTGTCTCTGCTTTGACGTCGGCTGAGATCTCATGACGTCGAGATGAGATGCTTGTATTGGGTGTTGTGATGGGGATTATTTATGGGTGTTGTTTGCTTTCATCCTGTGTACAGTCTTCACTTAATAGGATAGAAGGAGATGGATATGTACATCTTCTTTCTCTTATTTTCTAATTATTTTTTTCATTAGTTCTTTCTTTCCTTTCGTTTTTTTTTCTTTTCCTTTTTTTAATTCATCCTCTTCTTTGTATCCGTTCTCCGCTTGTTTATGATCTCCATTTTTGACGAGACAAAACAGGTGTGACTTCAAGCGAGTTGCCACATGTGGGGAGTCGCGCCGCATGTGGCTTCATCGCAAGTGAACTGATTTTCTATCTATGTTTTCACCTTGGCAACTCTTTTTGCTCTCTAAGGTACAAGTATCTATATTCATGTTGTTTATACACTTATATGAATGCATACTATATACATCAATGTGTGTGTGAGTGTGTATGTTTATGTGTGTACGTATGTACGAACGAGAGAGTGTATGTCTGCGTGGTGAAGACCTATTTAATTTGTAAAGAATATGAATCCGGCCAAGAACAGGAGAAAACACACACACGCGCGCGCGCACACAAACTACATATATATTTCATACGCGCACGCACTCTCTCCCACATATACACGTACACATCCTTCACCGTGATGTATGAATAGTGTTATAGTTTCGAATTAAAAGACTTTTTTGAAAACTTAATATTTTACGGTTCCATAATTTCTCATTCAGTTTTCCTGAAAAGATTAGGATGTACGCAGAGAGAGAGAGAGAGAGAAAGAGAGAGTAGAGAGGGAGGAGAGGAGAGAGAGAGCGATATAGAGAGTAAGAGAGAACAGAGAGAGAGAGAATGTGTGAGTGAGTAGAGAGAGAAAGAGAGAGTAGAGAGAGGGGGGGGGGAGAGACTTGCCTCAAAAGGTCTATTTACAGAGCAGCGTACCTGATCTACAAGAATCCAGAGAAAAAATGCACAGGCGCCTTCTCAAAGTGCCTGAGTTTCTATCAGCGTCGAGGGCCATCAATGAAATATTAAATACAGAAGTCAGAAACGTCTGCATCACATTCCTTATCTTTCCCTGTCTTATCTGGCCGGGAGGTGGGGGGGGAGGCTCAGGATTGAAGGAGATAGATACAATTATATATATAAATATATATTTTTTTAATCTTATTTTTTTATCTTTTATTCTATTTTATTTTGTGTGAGTGTGTTATAAAGTGATGCATCGGATTCTCTCGGTCGGATAAGGTATACTGTATTCCTTACGTAACGTCTTGATACCCTATCCGATCTTTTGGTTAAGGTATGTTGCTGCCTCTGGGTACGTTGTAAATATCTATGGTTGATGTCTTTCTCTGTCTTTATCTCTCCCTCTCTCTCTTTCTCTCTTTCATTTTCTCTTTCTCTTTCTTTCATTCTCTCTCTCTATCTTTCATTCTCTCTCTCTCTATCTTTCATTCTTTCTCTCTCTCTCTCTCTCTCTCTCTCTCTCTCTCTCTCTCTCTCTCTCTCTCTCTCTCTCTCTCTCTCTCTCTCTCTCGCTCTCTCTCTCTCTCTCTCTCTTCCTCTCTCCCTCTCTCTCTCTCTCTCTCTCTCTCTCTCTCTCTCTCTCTCTCTCTCCCTCCCTCTCTCCCTCTCTCCCTCTCTCTCTCTCTGATGTTGTCCTTGTATTGCTTACGTAATGGCTTCTCCATTTTTTCTCGAACATAATTGATATTCAAAATCTCTGGGATAAAATGATAACGCGTATTTGATGAAAATATTATGGCACTGCATAATATGGTTCTTAATGAGAAAACGCTGATTTGGCAGATCGTCCACCTACTAAGATTTTCAAATACGAGAGTGTATCTGATACAGTGAGACTGAAAAGCCCTGTTCCGAAAGTCCTAAAAATTGGTGGCATGATATTTCGTCTTAAAAATGGGTGGCATAATATTTCAAGTCTTAAAAATGGGTGGCATGATATTTCAAGTCTTAAAAATGGGTGGCCTGATATGTCAAGTCTTAAAAATGGGTGGCATGATATTTCAAGTCTTAAAAATGGGTGGCCTGATATGTCAAGTCTTAAAAATGGGTGGCATGATATTTCAAGTCTTAAAAATTGGTGGCATGATATTTCAAGTCTTAAAAATGGGTGGCATGATATTTCAAGTCTTAAAAATTGGTGGCATGATATTTCGTCTTAAAAATGGGTGGCATGATATTTCAAGAAGCAAAGTTGCCAGGAGTAAATGCGGAGAGTCTGTAAAGTGCAAAGTCCAGGTTGTCATTAAAGTCAGT
>NC_091579.1:10970632-10973132 GCF_042767895.1 Penaeus vannamei
TAGGGTGAGTGCTGTGTTGTGTATCCTGGTGTTATGCCTTGGGGTTCAGTCGGAATTAATTAGCTTTCTGTCTATCTCTATTACAATTCTCTATCTGTTTACCTCATAAACACACACACACACACATACACATGCACACACACACACACTTCAAATCTCTCTCTCTCTCTCTCTCTCTCTCTCTCTCTCTCACACACACACACACACACACACTTTCAATCTCTCTCTCTCTCTCACACACACACTTAATATCTCTCTCTCTCTCTCTCTCTCTCTCTCCTTTTCTTTGTATGTGTGCGTGCGTGCGTGTGTGTGTGTGTGTGTGTGTGTGTGTGTGTGTGTGTGTGTGTGTGTGTGTGTGTGTGTGTGTGTGTGTGTGTGTGTGTGTGTGTGTGTGTGTGTGTGTGTGTGTGTGTGTGTGTGTGTGTGTGTGTGTGTTCGCATATTTCCAAGACAACAAAACAATAAAATCGTTAGAGCGAACAGAGATCGCAAGACCAAAGCTCTTTTTTTCAAACAAAGGTAAGCCTCGCTAATTCAAACAAGCGCATGTTAGGCTTATTCAATTAATCACCTTTATATTGATTTGATCATTCGTCAATTTCCCGTGAAAAGACAATCGCAAAGTTGCCAGATGTCTCCAGAAAAGCGATAATCCTTCTAGGTCCTGCTCTCCCACGAAGGCAAAAGCAGAAACGTGTGCTTCTACGCCACCTTATATCCACGCAGGCACGCATGCACGCACGCACACACGCACACACCCACACACCCACACCCACCCACACCCACACACATACACACACACACACACACACACACACACACACACACACACACACACACACACACACACACACACACACACACACACACACACACATCACACACACATACACACTCGCACGCATACACATAAACGCATATACATAGATAACGCACATACACGCATCCATACACAAAGAACGCACATACACGCATACATACACAAAGAACGCACATACACGCATACATACACAAAAAACGCACATAGGCGCACACATACACAGAGAACGCACATGCATACTTACATACACAAAAAATGCACATATACGCTTACATACACATATAACGCACATACACGCTTACATACACATAAAACGCACATACACGCTTACATACACATAGAACGCACATGCACTCATATACACATGCAAGTGTGTTAGTTGAAAAGCCGTCGCAGATTTCAAAGAAAGGAAAAGTAATCTGGAAAAATGGCGGTTTTCGGCACGCTGTTCTTTTGTTTACATTCGCGGTCACCACGTGTTCGTATCCCCCTTCCCTCCGGACCCCCTTCCCCCCTCTCCTTCTCTCTCTCCTCGTTTTCTTCCTTCGTTCTTTCTTTTTCTTTCGTCATCATCATTATCATCATCTTTCTCCTTCTGTTCCCTCCCCTCCTTCTCCCTCTTCCCCTCCTCCCCCCCTTCCATCCACCTCCTCCTCCTTCCCTTCTTCCCTCCACCCCCTTCCCCTTCCTCCTCCTCCCCTCCCCCCCCTCCCTTAGTACATGAGGGGTAACAGCACATAGGATATTGATCTTACTCCTGGTAGGCAGAATTTCCCTTTTCCTCGAGAATAGGCCTATAACGAATTATTATCGATCTGGGTGACTCATGGTGAGTTTTGTCATTCAATAAGATTTTTTTTCTTTATTTTCCGTACGTATGATTATATATTTTATGTGTATACAAGAAGGACATTGTTTTAAGGAAGAGATAAAAAGATAGGAAGAGAATAAGGATACGAAGATGAAAAAGATATATAGGAAGGAAAACAAAAGAAATATCAAGAACTAAGACACATTACAGGACCAAACACACATTTGATAAATAAAATAAAATTGACGAAAGAAGAACACCCACACTCATGATTTCGTGATCCCATTCACCTCAAATTTCCTCGTCAACCAACCATATGCAAAAAAAAAAAAAAAAAAAAAATAATGATAATAATATGTAATAACAATAAAAACCATAATACTAAAATAGATATAATAATAATAATAATAATAATAATAATAATAATAATAATAATAATAATAATAATAATAATAATAATATTAAAATGGATATGATCATAAAATAGAGGCAAAGAAAACAAATAGATAAATAGATAAATAAAAAGAGTAGAATGAAAAATTAAGGAGTTGGCAGCTGCTATTACTTCCGCAAGGTTGAGTGAGGTTGAGGTTAGACTCTCGCTTGGCAGCCAGTTTAAAAGGGCAGGGCGATTAAATTGTATTTTTTTCGTTTCCTTCTTTTTTAATTGATTTATCAATTTTCTTTAAGATTCGATATACTTTTTAGATTTTATTTTCTATTATTTTCATATTTGTGTTTTATTTGTATATATTTTTCTTTCCTCCCCTCTTTTTTTTTTTTTTTCTTTTTTTGGCCATGTGTTTATGTCTGTTGTCATTATTTCATTCTTTCTTTGTCTCATTCTTTTCTCTTCTCTTTATCTG